>NW_026712249.1:8572654-8718526 GCF_030504385.1 Musca domestica | reverse complement strand
TAAGCATCAACGACGTTAAACGTTGCGGCTTAAGCTATACAAATAAAACGCCTCCAGCAGCCACAGAGCAGTAACAGCAGCCGGGCCGGCAAAAAAGTCTGACAACAAAGCGCGTGCGCACAGCTCACTCTCCTCTGCCCAGAGTGAAAGTGAAATTTGGTCTTTTTTTCTTGTTGTTGTTTCAGGCACCCAATCATGGTTTTGTTTTGGGACAATAGACAAAAAACGCTTGTGGTTGCCTGCCTGCCTGCCCGGCTGCTGCTGGCTGGCTGGAGGTTCATCTAAGCGTTTACATTAGAAAGCAATCAACTGCTCAAATGGAGAAAAAAAACAAGTTTTCATGCAAATGTCTTTGAGCTGGGAGATTTTAAAGGGGTCTGGTGACAGAAGTACGAATAGCAACCCCACCCTCCTCTCTCCATCCCCCATCTTCTTCTCTCTCCCTTTAAAAGGTATTATTTATTGTCAACACAAGGTATGTCAGGCAAGATGACAACGTACGTTTTATGCTGTGGTCTATTATTATTTATTTTTTGTTGTTGTTGGTATTTAAAAGCTCCAACAACATATCAGGGAGAGAAAGAGAGACATTTGTTGTAGTTTGATATTCCACAAAAGACATGGCATAAAATCACACTTCAGTAGTGTGTCTCGTTTTCTTGTAAGCCTGGAGTTGGTTTCATTCAGCACGTCTTCGATTTGAAATGTCTACTATTTTTTTTTTTTGCAAGATTGATTTCTATTTTTTTATCGGCTTATGGAGGAGGTTCTGTTAGGTACATTCACCCCTATTGTGTGGAGGAGAAAAAAAAATAACAAATATTTAGTTCGTGGCTAGAGATAAGAAGAAAAAATAACAAATAGGCCTTTAGTTCGCGGGGATTGAGCACACAATGGTTTACAACACTTTCTTGGCTCTGTAAGGGAAATTTCGATTCCCGCACAGGCATAGAGAAGTACAATTCTTCACAGGTGTACATCACGTTTTATTTGTGTGGTTACTTTTTTTGGACCATATTTCTCCCTCACCACTTTTGCGGTTAGTGCTGTAGTCTCCTCTGCCAACCGCTTCTTTAATATTTTCATTAAACGCTACTCTGACCATATCAATGTCATGCACCCAAACAGGGGTCAAACTCACTCAATTTGTCATTAGGTGATGGTTGGTTATATTATTTTTTTTCTTTTTGTTTTTGTATCTTCTCTCATGTTTGTTTGTTTCTGTTTTTTTTTCGTCTAAACGACATCATCCATTAACCATGGCTTTGCATCGCAAATTGACCTGTTCGAGGTCTTTAACTTAAAATATGAGAAAAGCAAAGAAAAAAACCAACCATGTTTTGTTTTGTTTTCTGGGGAGTTCGGAAACGTAACCTTTTTTCTAAAGCCTCAAAATTGCCTAGCCATAAGCTATTGAGCCTGCATTTTTGTAATTTCCTGTGCCATGATCATAACTGAGATTTAATTAGTCAGAAGCTATGTAAGTGGGTTAGATGCTAGTTTCGTAATTAATCTAAAGTATGGGAAAACTGAAGGGGGGAAAATGATACTAGACAAAAACAATGCATCATTAGGTATAAATGTTTAATTATGTTTTTCTGTAGATGGCGGAGATAACACTGTTGGCATTCGGGGCCCAGAAATCCCTCTAAATTCGAAATTATATAAATGGGTCCCCTTGTGGGTGGTCAAAACAATATAAGGACCTCACAATGAAATTTGATCGAGAAAAATTCTTCCATTGGCACATTCCTCAAAAGGGAGATTTTGACAGTAAAAATAGCAAAGACATCATTTTCACTTTTAGTCCACATATTTTGTAATTGAATGTAATTTTCATAAAACCTATTGTACTTAGATAAATAGTTTATTCTGAGACTTATAGTGAAATTTTGTGCAAAGTATTTCTTTTTTTAACACCTATCGCCTACAACAAAATTTTATGTTACTTTCCATCGTCAACTCGAAACAAGTCCGATGAAAATTAATCGAAAAATTAGCAAATCTTCTATGGTTTTTGTGGAAATATTGATGGAAGTATTTCTTTGCTATACCGTGGAAATAGAGATGTCTTACCTTTGGTGACTTATAGTAAAATTTGATGAAGAATATTTTTGTCCTTGTCGTCATCCTTCTAAAATGATGTTTTGCTGGAGATTTTTGCAAAAACTCGCAAAATACGGCCTTAATCCTAAAATTTGTTTTTATACCCTCCACCATTGTATGGAGGGTATATTAAGTTTATCATTCCGTAACGACTCGAAATGGTCAGCATAAAATCCTATGTCGATTTAGTCCGTCTGCCCGTCTGTAGAAATCACTCTAGCTTCCGAACGAAATGAAGTAGATTGATGAAATGTTACTCAATTGTGTATTATGTCTGCAGGACTTTTGGTATTGAAAATGGGTCATATAGGTCAATGGTTTGGAATAGCTCTCATACAATGGAACCTTCACTTTTTCGGTATTTTGATGATTTTAGCGATATTATTTACCGGAATTGTTTCAAATTTGGTATTTGATGTTCGTAACGAATACTACAGCCTATGACAGAAAATTGTCTCTGCAGGTCCTCGTCCTCGTATAGCCACAATATAAAGGTACTTTATTTAGAACAGTGTGGCTTGTTTGTTTGGATACCGTATTTTGTTGTTGCAAAATGGTCAGGCTTATCCCTTTATTGTTGTTTTTATAAAAACAACGTTTGTTTATTAGTGGAGAACGATGTTAATGTTTACCAGGGGGTAAGGCAGGGAATACCTAGGTTTCGGAAAGAGCCACCAATCCTCATCAGTTCCCTTGTTTTTGTCTGGGATATTCTCCCAGAAGTTATTTTAAAAATAACTTCTATGACAAAAAACATTTTTTACCCAAGTGACGAGATCGTAAGCTCAATAGAAGAGGAACCAAAGAATTATATAAAACTAAAATTCTTTTGGAAAGTCTTCTAAATCTTACAACCGCACTTATAAACATTTTCATCTTTCTCCACTTGTTATGCTTTCGTTCAACCTGAACGAAGTAGCATAACCATGTAAGTTGGTTTTGTCTGTTACAACAAAAACAACAAAAACTATTGAGCTTACGATCTCGTCACTTGGGTAAAAAATGTTTTTTGTCATATTATTATCTTTTTTTTTTTTTTTGAAAATTGCCATTTTTTGTATTCAAAGATCGACAGGGACGAACTTACAGCTTTTTACTTTTTAAAATTTATATGAATTCCTGACGTTTAAATAAGATTTAAACTATTGTACCTACTTATATAGTATATTTTAGGATTCATAGTGAAATTTTGCGCAGAACTTTTCTTCCTTTGACACCTTTTGCCTAAAACGAAATTTTATAAAAAAAAAATTTTTTTGAACATTTGTGCTATTTTTTTTTTCTTTTCTTTGATTACCAATAGTAAAATTTTATGAAGAATATTTTTTCTTTGACGTAATCCTTCTAAAATAATGTTTTTCTAGAGATTTTTGCACTATCTCACGAGAAGGACGGCTTTTGCACAAACTCAGGAAAGTACAGCTTTAACCCTAAAACGTGTTATTAATATATATAAATTCCTGGCTTCTTTGTAAGATTTACATTCTTCACATCTTCCAGGACCTATAGTAGAATTTTATGACAAATAATTCTGTATAATATTTTGCCCTGCTGCGATTCCATTTAGAGCTAGTTTTTAACTATATTTTAAAAAAAGAACCAAAAAGACCCCATTGTTGAGGGTTAACATTTTTAGCTAACATATTCCTCATACTTTTTATCTGCAATATTACTAGGAATCTAAATTTGAAAATTTCCAAAATCATGGAAGAGAGCAGGACTTGCCCCCCTTATTTTGATTACTTTTCGATGTAAACTTTTAATGCGCCGATACACGTGTCTCCGTTTTTTTGTTTGTTCTATTTTCACAATCTGTTGGATTTTCCTTGAAATTACTGAAAAAAAAACTAAATTTTGTCGCACAATGTAATAGAGAGTTAATATGAGGTTGAGCCAGTGGAGGAATACTCCACTCTTAAAATATATATTTTTTTATTTCTGATAAAATTTTAGTCATATCTTGGAGTAGTATATTCTATATAGGATTCAAAATTATTGATTTACCAATTAACAGCTTTATTAAGTGAATTTTGGCACCAGTAACTACTTACAAAACAGCATACTAACCCTTTATTTTAACATGGACAATTATGGGAATTTATTTTTCCTTGTAATTATTTTAGGAATAGCTTTAGCTTTACTGTTTAGTTGTCATTTGGTCTACTTGTAATGTAGAGAATATAAATTTGGCATTACTGGAAATGTTTAACGTGATACATATGACATTTTAGCTGGGTATATTTATTAAAATTCTAATATATTATGATTATTCCAAATATTGACCCTTTATAAGGGAGGTATCGAAGGGGGTCAATATTATCTATATCCTCCCTGACCTAAGTTTAATATAAAAATGATGATGTGTTAAGTTTGGACTATAACGACTACATCCTCAAAATTCTATGAGCTATGTAAGTTATTTTATTTTTTATTTATTTATTTTTATTATTTCTTTTTTATTTTTATTCATTTTTTTTTTTTTTTTTTGGAAAATATTGAACTTTTGTGGGAGAGAATATAAGGGACTATATGTTGTACAAGGTTAAATATACTTTACAGATTAATGAAAAGGAACTAATAACTGTATTTTTAGTGCGGTAAGATCAGTTCGAGGATTTCTATTAACATAGATTTTTTATGAATTACCATATTTTATGAATTACAACAATATTATCAGCCGTTACCAAAATATTTTTCTTCGACACATAAACACTAACAGTTATCTACCTCTTTTATGGTATACAATTTTCATTATATAGAAAATAAAAAAACATTTTCCTACTTTACTTTCCGTTTCTAAGTATTCACATAAGCGTACATAATTATACACTTTACGCTGTTGGATATCTTGAATTCTCTGATTATATAATATGAAATTTTCCCAAAACAAAAAATTGTAGGTATGTATGTATGTAATTTAATAACTATGAAGAAAGTTATCTAATATTTTTTTGGGTGGAAATTTTTAATCTACATATGGAAGTAAACTCTTGATTTTTACTAGATTAATAAGTGGGAATTTTTATTATATTTAATTACAACTTTATGGCCCAAAAATGTTAAGTTCATATGTGTGTGTGTGTGTGTGTGTATAGAGGTATGAAACCCTAATGTTAATTAAGTTTTTTATGTTGTAAACTCTTTGGCTTTGAAAACAATTATCCATGCTATGGTGAATAAAAATGACATTGAACCGAAGTATATTTTATAAAAAAAAAGTTAGTAATTTCTGTAGCAATGTGTTGAAAAAATCAGTGAAAGTATGTGGGCAGTTATTTTAATTTAATAAAATGGGGAACTTCTTACAAATTTAGAAGTAACTGTATTTTACACATTTTATAAAATTAATATTGCTATTAAAATTAATATATAATTTATTTTCGAACTAAATCATATACTAAGGTCAAAAAGGGGAAAGAAGAAAATTTGTGTTTTTAAAATTTGAGTAGTGAAACATTAAATATGGTAGGAATGATTTTCAATAAACATAGATACCTAGAATTTTTAATAACTATCAGTGCTGGGGAAATAGATTTCGGATTACTTTACAGAAGTTCCAAAAAATTAAAAAAAATGAATAACATTGTGCAGCAAAATTCATTTTTTCAATAGATACGAGGAAAATCCAGAAGGTTATGAAAGTAGAGGTAAAAAACAGAAAACACGTGTATCGGCATTTTGAAAGTTTACAACGAAAAAAATTAAAATAGAGGAGGAAAATTCCTACTCGTTCAGACTTTTGGGAAAATTTTGGATTAATACAGGGTGAGATGAAAAAACCTTCAGACTGTTGTCATTTCTAAGATACTCGTCCTGCAGCTGCATCCAGTATCCACAGTGTCAGATGAAAACACTGCAACCAAATTCAGACTGCTGTCATTTCTAAGCCACTCGTCCGGCAGCTGTTAAAATTATTCCAGAAAAAAAAATTTATTCGTAAAGGAATTCGGCTTGATCGAATCCGGCGTTGCAGTGGCCGAAAAATGGCTCGTGAGCTGAACATATCGCAATATTCTATTCGGCAAATATTGAAAAATGAGCTGGGGGTAAGGCCATTGAAATTCCAAAAAGTGCAAAAACTTACACAGCAACAGAAAGAAAATAGATATTTTCTCCGACAAAACATTCGTTGTCCAGCAGTTTGTAAACTAACAAAATGATCGTGTTTACTTGCCAAAAAGGTCAGTTGAAAATGTGCACCTTCGGTTGGCCACCAGAACTCAAGCGCCATGACTACGGCCATGGTGATCAATTCGAACAAATCTGAACTTATTCTAAAATTTGATGCTATTTCCGATAATTTTTTATATTACCCTGTACATATTCTTGATCAGCGTAAAATTATTTGATGATTTAGCCCTGTCCGTCTGTTGTAATCATGCTAGAGTCCAAACGGATTAGGATAGGAAGCTAAGATTTTGTACAGATCAGACTTTTGTCTGCAGGCAGTTTAAGTTCGAAGATGGGCTATATCGGTATACGATAACGGTACCCCCCGATATTCGGTATTTTGATAATTGTTGCCAAATTTTTCAATGGAATTGTCTTACAGCCCACACAAGAAGTTCCTTGTGATTACATTACCCCCTGGAAAAGAATTGTCTATATAGCTCCACGACATGATATATCCCCTACAAGACGGTCCCTCCCGATGTTCGGTATTTTGATAATAGTTGCTAATTTTTTCAATGGCTAGAATCTTAAAATCCACACGAGGAGTTCTTTCTGAGTACTTTACCCCATGTGTTCATATAGCCCCCATATAACGATACATTCCGATATTCGGTATTTTGATGATTTTTGCGATATTATTAAACAGATTTTTTCAATTTTTTTCCAATGGGTTCTGCAGTCTATGACGGAAAATTTTCTATGCAGGTCTTTGTATAGACCACATATAAAGATACCTCCCCTTATTCGGTATTTTGATGATATTGGCGACATTATTCCGACATTTGAAATTCGGACTCGTTACTACAGCCTATGACAAAAATTAGTTATGCTGGCGCACGTCTTCGTATAGCCACCCATAAAAGGGTTATAATTTGAGCCGGTATTTTGATAATAGTTGCTAATTTTTTCAATGGCTAGAATCTTAAAATCCACACGAGGAGTTCTTTCTGAGTACTTTACCCCCTGGATGAGAATTGTCTACATAGGTCCATGTCTTCATATAGCCCCCATATAACGATACATTCCGATATTCGGTATTTTGATGATTTTTGCGATATTATTAAACGGATTTTTTCAATTTTTTTCCAATGGATTCTGCAGTCTATGACGGAAAATTTTCTATGCAGGTCTTTGTATAGTCCACATATAACGAGACCTCCCCTTATTCGGTATTTTGATGATATTGGCGACATTATTCCGACATTTGAAATTCGGACTCGTTACTACAGCCTATGACAAAAATTAGTTATGCAGGACCACGGCTTCGTATTGCCACCCATAAAAGGGTTATAATTTGAGCCGCATTTTTCTAAATTTTTTTCATTTTAAATTTTTAAAATTCCTTCAGAATGGTGGAGGGTATTAAAAGTTCGGCTCGGCTGAACTTAGGTGATTTTTCACTTGTTTTTTTTTGACACACATACACACACATACATATACGACAAATAGCCTTAACAGTGTAATCCACAAAAAGTTCGCCTTGGGGTCAATATTTTGATACATTACAAATCAAATATCCATAATACCCTCCCCATGATGATGGTAAGAGGCTCACACATATGATACATATTGCAGAAAAAACATACATACATACATATGAATAATAGAATGACTAAGGTTTTTCTTGTTTGGTTCACCAATTACGAAAGGTTGACCAGCTTTGGATACTGTCACAACCACTTAAATAAACAATTATTTGCAATTTAAATTTTGGTCACCCTCCTTCTTTTCAGCGAAGCGAGAAATGATGGCGTGAACGAAACCCCTTTAAGGCATATATTATATATGCCATATTTGGTTATAAAATGCAGGCCAAAAATACAACAAAAAATTGTTACAATTTAAAAAAAAGAAAAACAAATGTAGCTGCAAAACTTACCTTGCTGCAATAATAAATATCCGACATGTTGTTGTTCGAGTTGTTAATTGGTCAGCATTAAAATCAAGTAAAATAAAAACACAATGCACAAAAACAATAAGATTTCAATGTTGTTGTTTTTTTTTCTTTCAATTTTTGTTTTTTTTTTTAATTATTTTTATTTTGATTTCAAACTTTTATGGTTACTGGGTGAACTTGAGAAAATGCTTTCTTTCACTTTTCTTATTTATTTTGGTTTGGTTTTTCTTCTCTGAGTGACACTTTTTTATGATTCATGTGAATTCTGTGATTGTTGTTGCTTTTGTTTTTTGGAACTATTTTTTTTTAATTAATTAATTTCTTGTTTTGCTTAACACAATTAATTGCCTCAGTAAATTTTGTGATTTGTTTGAATTTTTATTTTTGGTTGTTTTTTTTTTAATTTTACTTGTGCGTTTCTTTCGCGGTTTACTTTTTAACGCGCCAGAATTTCCGCCTTGACTTGCGACGATGCATCCAACAGGGTCGTTGTAGAAAAAAAAAATTAACTTTTCAAAGACGGCAACTTTCTACTTCAGTGGTGGCGCAACTGAAGTTTTTTCGTTTTGTTTTTTTTTTTTTTTTTTTGCCTCGAAAGAAAAACGTCTCTTTTTACTTGTCTCGGACACACAGAGCAGCAACTTTCCTGCCTTTTCGAGAAAAAAATAAATAAAACTAAATTTAAACAAACTCACAAACACTCTCACACACACACACGCTCTTAATGCACTTTTAAAAGCAAAAATACAACAGGCAACGTTGTGGGTCTGAATGGCTGGCACGCATGCGCACAAACCCAATCTCCACTGGGTTTGGTTTTTTTTTTTAGTTTTCTTTTTCTTGACTTTGCCAAGCTGCAGTTTATTGCCTGTCGTGTCTGCCTGGCCGTGGTTAGTCAAAGTGGTTTTCGTGGTTTAAGTTTGCAGCTAACTTCTGTAACATGTACTGCTGCAATTCCAACTAAGTTGGTTCGTTTGTTTGATTGTTTGTTGTTAGCTGCAAAGTCGGTGTTATTTTCGTTGGCTTTGTTTTTTTTTTTTTTTTTTTTGTAAATAGCGCTCTGAGCGGTTCTTCGAAACAAAACAACGTAAAATAACACAACGTGTGACCACCACCACACCACAAATACTTCTCACATTACCACTATATGGTACTAGCGACTAGTGACGATGGCTGCAACTGCAACTGCATGCCTCCATTCAGTTCCATACAATGATGTTAAATGTGAGGCGAGCAAAATGTCAACAGCACTGCATTCAGCAAATAATTTCATGCAGCCAACAAGCATTCACAAACATACGTCATCATGCACACAACTTGCAATCAAAACAAAAAGACAAATCCAGCTTGACTGACTTTTTGATGGACTGAATGACATTCACAACAACCAGCACTACTACTACTACTACTGGTACCGCTCGCTGGAAACACCAGCACTCACTTCTCTCACTACTTCACTGGCACCCCAAATTGTTTGGCGATCTCTACTACCACCTCTCCGTTTAGAAAGGCAGTGCAAGACACAATCACGATCGCGTCAACAAGATATACGAACGACCAACCAATGTTGTTGTTGTTTAAACTTTTGTTTTTGTTTTGTCGCTATTCCTTGATTGTTTTTCAATGGCCAAACCGCAACATTTGTTTCGTTATTTGCATTTGCTGCTGACTATCGCCCGACAAAATACCGTCAAACACAACCGTCTCTTAGCCAAGTCTGTTTAAAACTGAATATCATGATCGTGGCCAAAGAAATGTTTGGTAGCTGCTATCCGAAAAAACGAAGCAAAATGTCTTTTGCTCTCCCAAACAACACAAAAGTCAAGCAACACACGCACACAAACACAAAGCCTGATTTTCTTCTCTCAAGCTTAAAGACGAGATGTAAACAACTGGTCTTGCTCTCTTACCTTTACTTTTTTTGGAGTATCTCACAATGTGATATTGGCCAAAGATAGTCATGGTTTAGATAAATTTGTGGTTGTTGTCTTGAATAAAGTGACTTCAAAATGCTTATCTTCAGCATGGACTTGGCGAACGTCTTGAGCTTATAAAAGTTGGTTATCTGAGCATCAGATTTGTAAAAAATGTATTTTTTAAAGAATAAATATCAATATTAAATTTCTAAACTAACGATTTTTTTAGGAATAATGCTGAGTTAAGAGCTGTATGAAACTCAACTTCATACTATATTTAATTTTGATTTTATATGGATTCAAAATTGAATATGCGAATATTTGTTGGTTTAAAAAAATAATAAAACTATTTCAAAAATTAAAAAAAAAATAATAATAATTGTAATACTTTAATGCGTAAACAAACAAATAGCTCGGTGTACAAACGCGTGAACATGACAGGAATAGCTGACCACGAGAAAAGCAGGAACATGCCAAATTTAGTCCGCATACACGAAGGGTTTGTCCTTCGGATTTATTAATTTCATAGCAAATGCCAAGCTGGCAGGAAACTGCAATCTTTTGAAGTTGAATGACATTTCTGTTGCTATCAGAGAATTCGAGGTAGCAACATACTTCCCCGTAATATTCGCAGCCTCAATTAAATTGTTGTACCAATACCATTGCAAAGGCGTTGTGGATTAATGCTTCTTAATAAAATCATATCCCAATCTGAATCGATTCCAATATATTCCATCACACCTTCCATATTTCATTACAATTGGTGCGTCAAATACGTGAAATCGGCCCAGAATATATATGCGAGCTATATCCACACCTTAACCGATTTCCAATTAATTTGTCAAATTTAGTTTTTCGTATCTCTGTCCGAACTTCATTGAAATTAGGAATACATAGCGTGTTTGGTGCATCAAATACATGAAATCCGCCGAAAATGTATATGGGAGCTATATCCAAATCTGAACCGATTTCAATTTATTTATTTTTCTTTCAAATTCCGTTACACATTTGGAGACAGTATCTGTAATCGATCAATAGATATGTGCATATAAAGTCTAATTTTGTGGGAGGTACCTTCGATTCTGATGCTATATCTCCATTTCCAAGTGGAATTTCAAACATTTATATAGCCTATGTTATTTGCAGGCGATGTTGTAGTATACTTGAAAATTTTCAGGAAAACCTTTTCAACCGTTTTCGACTCCATAAATTACAAACAAATAAACATACACACAAATATATAGATTGGTAAAAATATTGTGAAGTTAGAGGAATTTCGGAATTTCCAAAAACACCTCCATCAGTGACTTTCATTCCAAATATCAGAGTTTTAGTGCATTCCGTTTGTCCAGTACATAGTAATTAATTTTTAGTACTTTTCTTTCCAAAAACCCAGCCTCTTTACACGACTACGCACCAAGACTGACTCTCATGTCAAATTTCAAGATTACAACTTCAGACGTTTCGCCTGGGCGTTGATTCTAGATCAGACAGTTATTTTATTACTCTTTTATGTATATAGATATAGCCCTCATATTTTGGTATTCGGTTGTTTAAAATTCGGTATATAGAGTTTGAAATGAGCTCTGTCCTCTATGGTATAGGCCTACTGGAACAAAGCCGATACGGTATTTTGAAGCCTTTTTATCAACAGATTTTACGGATAATTAGTAAAAAAACACCATTTGGTGAGACTTTTGAAATTTTCAAAAAAATAAAATCCGTTAAAAATTCTGTTAAAATCTTAAAAATTCCGAATATAGCCGTTATATTGGGGTCTATACGAAGACGTGGACCAGCATGGGCAACTTTTGTCATAAGCCATTACAATATTCAAAAACGAAACTTGAAAAAATCCGATGAAAATATAGCTAAAGTCATCAAAATACCGAATATGGGGAGGTACCGTTATATCGGGGCTGTACCTGTACAGACAATTTTCTGTCACAAGACAGAACTTCAAATACGAAATTTCGGTGAATATACCATATATAGGGAGGCACTGATATATGGGACCTATACGAAGACCTGGATACGATCTCCCATCCCATTACAAACTCTGAATACGAAATTTGAAACAACTCCGACGATTAATGTCGCTAAAGTCACCAAAATACTGAAAATTGGGGGTACTGTTATATGGAGGCTATACGAAGACGTGGCCTGGCATACGAAGTTTTTTGTCATAGGATGTAGTAGCAGAACCAAACAACTCCGGTGAATAATGTCCTTAAAATGGTGAAAATATCGAATATCGGGAGTATCATTTTATTTGGGCTATATGATATCGTGGACCTCTGTACACATTTCTCTTCCAGGGAGTAAAGTGCTTGGAAAGAACTTTTAGTATGGATTTTTAGACAAGTCCATTGGAAGCTGGGGAATATACGATATCGTGGACCTATATAGACAAGACTCTTCCAGGGGGTAAAGTACTCACGGGGAAAAATTTGGCTACATTCATCAAAATACCGTTATATGGATGCTATACGATATCGTGGATCGATAAAGCCCATCTTCGAACTTGACCTGCCTGCAGACAATTGACTGATCTGTCCAAAATTTAGTTTCCTATCTTTATTCGTTTAAAACGCTAGCGTGATAACAACAGACAGGCGAATAGGGCTAAATTGTTTTAGAAGTTTACGCTGATCAACTTTGGTATGTCTTTAATTAATAAATTAATAACCTCGATGAGTTATAAACAAAATGACGAACTTAACATACCCTCCATACTATGTATGCTGGAGGGTATATAAATGGAAGTGGACCCAATATTCAATCCAAACCCTTTTTTTGCTAGATGGTATGAAAAGCTCTCTCCGGTCGGACTTAATGCGTTAATTTTGTTAAAAATTTTCACATATGTGTTTTTTGCCAGTAGACAGGTTAAGTTCGTAAATGAGCCATGTCGGCCCTAGTTTTCGTATAGCCCCCATATAACGATACCTCCCCATATTTGGTATTTTGTTGATTTTAACGACATTATTCAACGGAATTGTTTCACATGTCGTATTTGCAGTTTGGAATAGGTACTACTGCCAATTGAGGTTCGTAATGGATACTACAGTCTGAGACAGAAAATTGTCTATGCAGGTCAGTGACTTTGTATAGTCCACATATAACTGTACCTCCTTTTTTCTGTATTTTGATGATATTAGCGACATTATTAACTGGAATTGTTTCAAATTTCGTCTTTGCTGTTTGGAATAGGTTCTACTGCCAATATTAAAAATATGCTGGCCCACGTGTTCGTATAGCCCCCATATAACTGTATTTTCGACGGATTTTTTTTTTAATTTTCAAGTTCCTTCCAAATGGTGGATAGTATTAAATGTTCGGCCCGGCTTTGGACAAATCCCTTTTTAAGGATATTTGGAGTCTATATATCTGCATCGTCCCAGTCCATCATGTACCTCCCACAGAAAGGGTCAACATTGGGATAATTATAACTCTTATAAAATATGAAGTAAGTATCCGATTCTCTTTAAATTTCACATATCTCCATTTTTTTGTTAACAGAAGATCTGTTGTGAAAATGACATATATAGGTCTACTCATTCTGGTCCTCCCCACCAAAGGGTCAACATTTGAAAAAATATGAAACTCATAAAAATGAGAAACGAGCATCTGACTTTTTTCAAACTTAGCACATCGCAATATTTCTATCAACACATAATCATGTGTGACCACTCCTTCTAGTACCTCGCCCCAAAGGGTGACAATTTTGAATATTTATATATCTAATGAAATGCGAAATAATCATACATTTATCATACATCCCAATATTTCTACTAACATAAGATCTGGTGTGAAGATGGAACACTACTCCTTCTGGTACCTGTCCCACAAAGGGTCAATATTTTGAATAACATACAACTCATATTGAATTAACCATATGATTCGAATATCAATTCGAAATAACCATACGATATATTTCTACTAACACAAAATATGTTGTGAAGATGAGATATATCGGCTCCCTCCTTCTGGTACCTCCCCCAAAATGGGTCAAGATTTTGAATAACCAAAACGCTCATAAATGCAACATATGCAGTCGATTCCCTTCAAATTTCACACATTCCAAAATTTATATTAACACAAGTTAATAACTTTTTGTCGAATAAACATTACATACATTTAATAATTCTCAAATTTGCAACAGATTTTGAAATCAATATATTTATCTGTGTAAATTTTCACCTCCTATTTGCACGAAGTTTCATAAAGTTCTCTGTCAAACGTATGAAGACAAAATAGATGACCTCAATACCGCTTATCAAAGAGCAGCCCATACAAATGCCAATGACTCCGCCAATGTTTGCTAGAATTATAAAAAAAAATCAAATAATTTCATAAACTCCCCGCAAAAATGACCAAAACTTACACAACATCTGATACCAATTATACAAGACATTCTTTTGATAACGGGTCCCATAGGGTGTGGGATAATATATTTTTACCAAACTGACATCGTTCAAAGACCTTATGTTTGAGTGGCTGAAAGGCATTGGTAAATGATTAATGGATTTGGCACAATTGCTTATCGGACTCACATGTAATTCATGCTATCCGGAGTATCCTTCAAGCTGCTCTTGGCCTTGTAAAAATTATAACGATAATAGGTACAGGCTGGCAAACACTCAGGGCAACTTAGAGAGTCGATTAGTTCTGCTTCAAGATGTTCGTTCATCATCTCCACCGGGGGCTTATAAGTCTGCCAAGTAACTATAGAAGAGAAAATTAGAAATTCTTTACATCAATCGAACACCTTACTTCGATATCTTTCCAAACATTCGGTATGTTCCAATGAACATTGAACCGGCGTCCGGTCAGTGACATTTTTCTTCTCATCATACACATAGAATGGTATGCAATTGCATAACGATTCCATGCTGCGGACTTTACACTTCATCAAACAATCAGCTTGGCCATAGGCCCCCACCTTCTCTTCATTGGGGAAATAACAACCCCTCTTTGCCACAGGATGATTCCTAACCTCATTAGTGGTAATTTGTGAAACTAACTTAAGCCTTACATGAATATCATCATTGGCATTGATCTGTATAAGACCCATATGGCCAATGGAGGTGTCGGCGATTTTTTGTTTTCCAAATATAAGCAATGTAAAGCCGGTCAAACTTTCTTCGGCATAAAAATAGTCATTTGTGGAGGCATTCAAAAGTAGAATTAAACCGGTATCACTACCACTTTGATTCGCATAATAATAAGTTTCTTCGGTTCTGGAATGAAAACAAAAAAATATTTCACCTTCAGGACTTCCAAACTTCCATTTACTCTTTTACCTCTCAAATTGATAGTTGAATACACAACAATATCCCCTCGAGAAAGCCACTAACTGTAATTCCTTCTCACAATCAATGGCCTGACCCGACCAATAGCATTCCAATAGCAAATCTTTACATTTGGGCGCCAAATCCTTCAAGACCCTGGCCACATTAAACGGTTTACGGCTCATTCGATCTAAGACGTTTTGCAAACTTTGTGCTTCATCAAAGTCAATCGAATCCGTATTGAAGAATCCTGCAAAGAGCTTTAGTTTCTCGTACCAATAATTATATAATGGCATATCGAATGATCCACGGGACCTGTAACATATTGGGGTATAACTTAAACTTAGATTAACGGAATTTGAAAACTTTCGAAATTTACTCACATATTATGCGCAAATTGCCTCATAGCGCTGCGACTCAGTTTGTTGTGACTGCAAACCGCAATTGAGGGGAATGGCACATCCCATACACTATGTTCTTGTGGATCCAGAGTGGTCACTGTAGGATCAGCCAGAAATGAACTCATTGTCGACATACAGACAAAGATGGCAAACGAGATGCCCATCAGAATGAACATGAACCAAAAGAGTCTGAAAGTAAAATAAACCGGTAAGATATTCCTCATTTTCTAACCTCCATCATTTAATGGGAAGGCGAAATATTAAGTCCGTCTCTCCATGTATTTTTGTGATCAAAATGCAGGTCCAATTTATTATCCGATTAGATGTAATTTTTCAAATAATAGTTGTCATTTCTAAGCCACTCGTCCGACAGCTTTTAAATTATTCCAATGACAGCTCATTATATTGTTTACAAGCATACAAAAGCATTTTGGTGAGAATTTTCCAGAAAAAAAGTTATTCGTGAAGGAAATCAAGCGTGATAGTGTGATTGGCTGGAAAACCACAAGTGGCTATCGTTAGAGAACTCCAGCATTTAAATGTGAATAAATCTTTTGAGTCTCGTACCATCGCTCATTACCGTGATACTGGTAGCGTAGCCCGACGTCAAGGAAGTGGAAGGAAGAAAACAGCAACATCAGCAGAAATAGTTCGAAAAGTAAAGAAGCGACCCGCGTCGCAGTGGCCGAAAAATGGCTGTAAGCTGAACATATCTAAATATTCCATTCGGCAAATATTGAAAAATGAGCTCGAGGTAAAGCCATTGAAATTCCAAAAAGTGCAAGAACTTACACTGCAACAGAAAGAAAATAGACCCAAAATAGCTAAAGAGTTGCTTCGCTTGGCCGAAATTGGTGAACTGCCGAATTTCGATTTCTCCAATGGGAAAACATTCGTTGTCCAGCAGTTTGTGAACAAACAAAATGATCGTGTTTACTTGCTGAAGAGGTCAGCTGAAAATGTCAACCTTCGGTTGGCCACCAGAACTCAAGTGCCGGCCATGGTGATTCTGTGGGCCGCCATAACAGCCGATTGTCGCTCTCCACTCGTATTAATCGACCGAGGCATCAGAATAAATGCCGAATATTATCGCGAAAATATTCTGGAGGGTGTATAAAGGCAAAGGGGCACGCAAACATTCTGGCCGCAGAAATTGGACATTCCAACAGGACTCAGCACAATCGCATTCAGCACGACCCAGCCAAGAATGGTTACAGAATGAGGTTCCTCGCCTCATTTCCAGCGCACAATTGTCACCAAAATCTCCGGATACCAATCCGTTAGAATATTGTGTCTGGAGTATTTTGGAAAGCAAGGTTATCACTAAATAATACCAAAATGTCGATCACCTCAAGCAAGCGCAGATCAACATTCGGGCAGCGTGTGACGGTTTCATTGGCCGTTTGAAGGCCATAATTCGTGCCAAAGGTGACCAATTCGAACAAATCTAAACCTATTCCAAAATTTGATGTTATATCCGAATATTTTTGCTTTCATTCAATAAAATTCCAAAAAAAAAAAATGTAAAAATGATGGCCTTTGACTTTGTTGCAGTTTTTTTATCTCACCTTTATACACCGAAATTATTTGAAATTTCGTATTTGAAGTTCCTAATATGCACCACAGCCTTTGACAGTAAATTTTCTATGCAGGTTCAGGTCTTCGTATAGCCCAGATATGTTCGGTATTTTGATGATTTTAGCTACATTATTCACCGGACTTTTTTCAAGTTTTATATTTGAATATTGAAATGGCTGATGACAAAAGTTACCTATGCAGATCCACGTCTTCGTATAGACCCCAATATAACGGCTGTATTCGTTAATTTTAAGATTTTAACAGAATTTTTAACGGATTTTATATTTTTGAAAATTTCGTTCGAAATCGTGGAGGGTAATCTAAGTTCGGCCGGACTTTTTTACTTTGATTAGTACTCAAAATGTACAATTGGTTCAGTTTAAAATTTTTTTCATCCAAATTTACATCCAACTAAATCTCTTGATCCAAGACATAAACAGTGATGCAAAATTAGTACAATTTAGTACTTTTCGAACAATTATGGTAAACGTTTCCAAAATCACATCCATATCTCAATACCAGATACCAACAATATTAACTTAATATTAAATTTGAGGATTCCTGCCCTATTTCTTCACGAAATACCAAATTTAGTACCATTTAGTACTTTTTGTACAAACATGGGTCGCCTTTTAAAAAACCCCGGCAGATCTCAAAAACAGATACCATCAGTAATCTGAATATCAAATTTCAGAATTTTAACTCTATCCCTTCACCCAATACCAACAAAGCGTACTATTTAGTACTTTTCGTACAATTATAGTACACATTTCCGAGACCACAGCCATATCTTAACTAAAGACTCCAACAGTGACATCTGTATCAAATTTGAGAATTCCAGCTCTATTCCTTCACCCAATACCAAACTTAGTACTATTTAGTACTTTTGGCACAATTCCAGTACTCGTTTCAAAAACCATATCCATATCTCTTTTCCAGATACCAGCAGGGAGCTAAATATCAAATTTGAGAATTCCAGTCCTCTCTCTTCATCCAATTACAAATTTAGTACCATTTAGTACTTTTTGTACAATTATAGTATACATTTCTGTTTCCACAACCCCCATGTCCAGGCTACACATGAACAGCGCGACCCTAGTACCACATTTTAGATTTCAAGCACTACTTTCACTCAATACCCAATTGTACCAAATATTGTACTATTTAGTACCTTCCTTGCACTTGTAATGTACATTTCCAAAACAAAAGCTCCTTATTATTAACCTACCACCAACAGAAAGCCCAATACAAAATTTCAAAATTCAAGCTTCATCCGTTCGCCCTAAACCAAACTATTCCAAATTTAGTACCATTTAGTACAGATGGCACACATAGTACACATATCCAAAACACCTTCATATATCAAATTTAGGTCCCAAACTAGAATCTAATACCAAATTTCAAGTTTCTAGCTTTAATTTTCAAAAACCTTTGTTGCATCTCTTATAAGTACCATTTAGTACTTTTCAAACAATTATGGTACACACTTCCACAATTACATCTATGTATATCTCAGTATCAGATTCCAACAGAGACCTCAAATTAAATTTAAGGAATACAGCCCTATTTCTTCACACAATACCAAATTTAGTACTATTTAGTACTTTTCGTACAATTATAGTAGTTCCCTTCGCACATTTAGTACACACATCCAAAATCACCTTCATATATCTAATTTATTTTCCAACCTAGATTCTCATATTAAAGTTCATGTTTTTAGCTCTAATACGGTACAAAGTGTACCTTACTTAGTTCCTTTTTGTACTTTTCGGTCCATTATAGTACGAATTTTCAAAAACCCAGCCTTATTTGACATCTTCAGAACAAGAATGACTCTAATCCAATATTTCAAGATTTTAACTTCAGCCGTTTCGTCTGGGCGTTGATAAGTCATTAAGTCAGTTAAACTCTTTACTCTTCTACGAATATTGATTGCAATCGAAGTGAAGGTTTGCTCACTCTCACTTTCTTGATAAATTTTTAGAAAACTTATTTAAAATCACTCGCCTTATCACTAATTGTCCATCCTTGTCTACATATGGTTATTTTTAAATTTAAAGTTTGAGAAAATGTCTACCATTCACCAATGTTCGATTTGGACATCTTCTCCCCTCCAAAAACCAAATGTTATGTTTAATTGTCGTTGTTTGAACTCTAATCCCATAATTATTTTATTTCACATCAAATTTAATTGAACTTAACACCAAAAACAACAAATCTCTGATTGATGACAATTTATTATTGCACAACATATTTCATAAATTCTTTTATGTCAACCAGCCAACCAATCAACCGGGTCTATGAAGAAGAGCTGTTGTTACCTACCTACCTTTGATACTTTCGCCGTCGTATATAATACAAAAGGCCAAAACCATTGAGACTTGTTTTTTGGAAATACTCCACCAATGTCTCTTTGGCCGCCTCGTACAGCAGCAAAACGTTTGCTAGAGATGAAGATGCCGGTGCTGGCATTTTGTGGAGTTTATTAAACTTTTGTCACTTTTCGATGACGATTCGATACACAATAACTTAAATGTTGTGGTGTTTTTGTTGTACTTCTTCTTGTTGTTGTTGTTGTAAAGAAAGTGCATTAGAGAGCCGTAGACGAAGCATCCGAAATGTCACCAAATGCGATGACACTGTTTTGTGTCTGCATTACAACTGAGACTTATTGCTAGGCCATGCAGGAATACAGGTGCTGTCCGCAAACACCAACCTTGTCGTCAATGGGGTATTAATTAATTTTTGGGGGATGGTATTTGTTTGTTTGTAAAGATTTTAATCAGAGGAACTTTAATTGAAAAATAATTTAAGGGGGGCGAGTTGGAACACGAATTTTTGTTGTTCACACAAAAACATGTTAAGATTTGATATAAAGAAATTAGAATAGATATGGTTGCATGTTGGGAAAAACATATTGGAAAAAAATATATATGGTTTTCCAAAGGAAAATAATTTCTTCGCATTGGAAAATATGCGAGAATGTAACGGGTCTTAAATTTAAGACCTCTAATATGAGTAAAGTTTAATTGGTTGGAAAATACAAATAAATAAAAACCGATATTTTGCCAGCATTACAAATCACAGCTGAATTGACTCTTTAGCAATACTAGAGTCAACTTCGATAATTAATTATATTTCTTGATATACAATAGATATACACATTTTTCACTGGAGCAATTTCACTGGAGCTTTTCTCACAATGTTGCCATATTAATAATGAAAACTTTGCACAAATATATAATACCATGTACCACAGTGTGGTGTAGAGTATAGAAACCCTTCTTTTATTTTTAAGAACTTTTTGAAACATTTTAGTTGCAATTTCTGAATTCTATTTGTAATTTGTAATTCGAAAATTTAAATTGTAATTCGAATTATTCAGTTAAAATTCGAGAATTCCAAATTACAAATTAAATATTACTTTTATTACCTTCCACCATTTTGAAGGAACTTGAAAATGTTTTTCTTATTATTCGAACTTTTTATACTTTAAATTGAAATGAAATTAATTGAATTTCGAAATATTGGAATATTAACATAAATACAACAACAAAGACCTCAAGCTCAGAGGAACTTGAAAATTTTCAAAAAATCCGCAAAAAAATACCCTTATAAGGATGTAATGTCGTAGGCTGTAGTACCCATCACGAACTTCAATTACGAATTTTTAAACAATTCTCGTAAATAATACCGCTTAAATCATCAAAATACCGAATATAGGAGGTATAGTTATATGGGGGCCATACGAAGACGTGGAGCTAGCTGCATACGCAATGTTTGTCAGAGGTTGTATTACCCATTACGAGCTTTAAATACGAAATGCAATAAAATACCGAATAATGGGAGGTACCGTTATATGGAGGCTATAGGAAGACGTCGTCCTGCGTACGCGATTTTCTGTATGTCATAGGCTTTAGTATGTATTACGAACTTTAACTACGAAATTTGAAACAATTCCGATTAATAATGTCGTTAAAATGATCAAAAAACCGAATTTTGGGAGGTACCGTTATTTAAGCCTTCTATCGAAATTCGTTCTAATGACAGTGTGATTATAACAGACAGAAAGATGGACATCGCTAAATCGACTCAGAATTTTACGCTGAAAAAGTAATATTTTTACCATACATAAATCGAGTGTGGATATGGACAATGTATCGGTCAACTACTTCAGTTTTTTGAAGGTACTTAAAGGGTTAACATTTCGGTAAATCGAGAATTTCGATTTTCTCCAAACTTCGGATATCTTAATCATACAGCATTAGATCTAAAATGAATATAACAAAAAATCTTAACTATCATAAAATTCACCAGTTATCTCCCAAATAGTTCCAATCTACTGGTACATTCCCTAAATTGAGTATGTAGAAACAAATTCTCAAATGCACCCTCCACTATAGATAGTATATAGGGTATATTGAGTTTGTCATTCCGTTTGTAACACCTCGAAATAAGCATTCGAGACCATTCTATAGCATCAATCAATCAATTTAGTTATGTCCGCCCGTCGGTGGAATTCACTCCAGCATCCGAACGAAGTGAAGTGGCCTGTAGAACTTTGTCCACTTCACGTCCCTGTATAACCGTACCGTAGGCACAATATTTTCTGGCAGATAATTGACTATAGGGGTCCACGTTTTCGAATAGCCAATATAACTATAATACCAGATATTCGTAATTCATAAAACTTAGCGTCATTTCCAACTGATTTTTTACACTTTTCAAAGTTCCTTCCAAATGCTAGAGAGTAGTAGCTACTTTTTTACTTGTTTTATTTTATTTTTCTGATTTTTAGTTATTTAATACGACCTTTATTTTAAATTATTTCAAATGTACATTTTTAAAATTGAGCTCTAGGTCTTTTCAATTTTTTTATTTATTATTTTCGATATTTCGTCCTCCGACGGAAGACATCATCAGGAACAATAATATTTAAACATATAACGATAATATACAAAATCTCGCCAAGTACCGACGTCGACCTTGCGTTGCTGTCATCTGGAAGAGATTCTGTATATTTTTGTTATAAGTTTAAATGGGGTGTTTAGTTTTTTTTGTAGTAGTTAAAAATTTTACAAAAAATGTATTATATCTGGGACGATTGATATTTAAAATTGTACAAGTTTAAGTAAAGCCAACATCCTTCCAATTTTCGGTGTTTTCAGTCGGAATGTTTCTTGGCAAAGCTAATTTTATTATAGGCTAACAACTTGGTTTAGTCCCACATAACAGTTCCTCCTAAATTAAAGAGTCGTAAAGGTTTCAAATGCATTTTCTCAAAAAATTACAGTACGTTTGCAAATAAATGGGTTAACCCACTAGATTTGGTTTAAAATTGCCAAATCCATTATTTTTTCTTCATATAAATCCTCCACAAGTGGATTAACCATACAAAAACTTCAAACATAAACATGGCATTAGCTCCTAATTTATATTACGGGTTCTCAGATGGTAAAAACCTTAAACCTAGTGATCTAACGACTAGTTGGTATTTGTTCCTTATATTATTTATTAACTGGTTGATTGAATTTCCAACTGCTAAATTCATTTGAACCTTTTCACTTTGTGGCCTTAAATTAAAAAATGGTCAATAAGAATTTTTTTGTAATAGTTTTTATTGTATTTCACTTACTGAGCTATAAGACACATGCTTATTCTTTTTTTGTTTTCAAAAAAATGGTGTAAGTTTAGTTCTTTATGTAGCATTACTCTTTTTCTGAATAACAAATTTTATATGAAACATAATGATGATGTATGATGAAGATGTTGCTACTTAATGAAGATGTTTTTGATTACAAAATGACAAATTGTTCGTTTCTCTATTTTTTATGATGGATAATATACACATATATACTATATAAACGATCTTCAATGTTTCACTAAATTTTATTGTTTTACAATCTAGACATCACTATTTTGAGTGTTTCACATTTCTTAGGACACACAAAAAAATGGGGGACAAAGGAGAGAAAAAAAAAGAAGTTAATACATGTGTGAGTGAATCGAAACAGTGTGTTTGTTATGTTTAATGGAATGTTTTTTGTAAAATACGTATAAAATTTGCAATTGTTTGTTGTAAAACATACATGTAATGGACTAATGGACTTTTAAAATATCATACCAATAAAAAAATACATCATAAATAAATACAAAAGAATACAAATTAAAACGATGACAAAATACAATAAATACATAGGAGGTTAGGATTTGATTTATGGAGGATATTGTGTTTTTTTTTTTAATTTTACAGAAATGGAAGAGTGTCTTAATCAAAAATGTTGCATGAAAATGTTATTGAAACAGGGTAAAAAAAAATTGTTTAAAACAAATTTTTAACACAAACAGAAAATTAAAACAGAACATTCATTGCTGAAGTTAATACAACAGATTAGTTTAAGTAGGAATAAATTTTAACATATTTTATATGTAAGTATGTATGTCGTTTCATTGTTTTGAATGATAATTGATTTTGTGTTTTTTTTTTAAATCTACTTAAATAGTAAAAGTTTTAAAAGATTTCTCACTAATACTTGTTGTCGTTTTTTTTTATTATAATTTTTGTTTAAGTATTTATAGACGCATTTTGTGTTGTATTATTTATTTAAAGTGAAACAAGGGGCGACTATTTGCTTAGGAATTTGTCCTAGCCTGCTAAGTTAGTTATATGGTCACACGAAACTATTTTCTGCGGTAAATGGAATGATTGTATTTGTTTTCAGATATTATGAATAGGATTTCGAATTGGAATTTTTGTTTTACAAATATCAACATAAAAATTAAGTAAAATTTACTGAGTGTATACCGCAATTGTATCTTTGAATTTCGAAACTATTTTTTGTGTTAAATGGAATGATGTTTTCATATCCTATGAATTAAATTTTGAATATAAATTTTTGTTACTCATATATGAACATAAAAATTACTGAGTGTAAACCACAATTGTATATTTGAATCTAGGAATTTCGAAAAGTGAGGAATTACAACAACGAAACACAACTCGAACAGTGCTTAACCAAAATCGAATTTACACAATATCATAAAAAATATTTAAAAAAGACCCGTACCAAGTTCGATATTAAAAAATGAGTCTAATAATTCAACGTCTAAATGTAGACCTACAGCAATTCTCTAATTTTTCTTAGCAAAACTAGTTCAATTGTGAAGTCCTAGCACTTATTTCTTTTGGTTGCTTATTTACCGACAAATTTCGTTAATTATCGAATTTATAACCTGATATTAATTTGAATGTCTCGAAAATTGTCCGTTATTTTGTTGTTATCTAGTTACAGTCTTGAGATTTAAAATATCAGAATTTGCAGACTTTGAAAAATAGAAGATGGAAAAAGGATTCATAGAAGAAAGAATTGTTTATCTACAATGTCCAAATACAAAACATACATCACAGAATTTTAAAAAATATTCCACGTATACAAAAAATCAAAATTTGGAGACTTTGAAATATAGAATGTGGAAAGAGAATTCATAGAAGAAAGAACGGTTCACCTACAATCTTCAAGCCAAAAATACATTATAGAATTTTAGAAAATATTCTAAGTTAACAAAAAATGGTCCAGAAAACTGTGGGAGAATAATTGCCTTGTAATTTATTCCTGATTTTTTCTGAATATCCTGCTTGTGTCATATAAAAACTGATAACGATTCTTAGTAAAACAATTGTCAGTCATCTTCTTCTAAAAATCCCCAACAATTTTTACTACTCAGAAGCCTTCAATGGGAACTTTAATTTATTTAAACAAGTTGGCGTTTCATAACTTCAACTAGATTCTAAAACAAATTTATTACCAAAACAAAACCAAAACATCAAAGAATTTTAGAATATATTCAAAGTATACAAAATATGGCAAAGGAAACTAAGGGGGAAAATAATTGCCTTGTAATTGATTCCTTTTTTTCTAAATGGTCTGCTTCTGTCATATAAAAATTAAAAATATAAAAAACGTCTTCTTCTAAAATTCCCAAACAATTTTTACTACTCAGAAGCCCTCAATTAAAACTTTAATTTATCGAAAACATGTTGGTCATTTATAACTTCAACTAGAATCTAAAACAAATCTTAGCTAAAATAAAATCTCTAGTGGGCTTCTTCCTGTAAATAGGTAAAGGAGAAGTTTTTGCTGGAGTAGTTTTCGCTTCGCCATATTTTTCTTCCAGAATATACATTTTACAAATAAAACTAGAAAATATGTCACATGATGAGCTCTACAAATTATGGATCTGGGCCTTAATTCTTCTATGAAAATGTGAAATGAAAACTTTTATAAAGGAAAGAAATTTCAAATGAAAAATTTTATAAAGGAAATATTTTTCATTTCATATTTTCAAAGAACAAGAATCCAGCCCCTGGACTTGTTTCTGAGTGGATATTAAAAGGATTCAGATAATATATAATTTCATGAAAGGCAGATCCGATGTCTACTTGGAGTTATTTTTGACCTTTTTGAGATAAGCAACATGAAAATTTTATCAAAATACTATTTCAAGATAGCTGATATAGAACTGTCCGAATAAATTAAATTTAGATATTATTATTTCAAGAACAGTGTTGGCATGTTTGTTCGGGATAGTTAGGGTTAATCCCATAGTTAGGCTTAATCCTATTATATTTATTTTATAGAAAAATAAAACGCAAATATCCTCCGTTTTTAGCTGAGATTATATGAAGGGACATAAACAAGTTTCTTCATCAATATTTTTAGCTCTTTTGGAGTTACGACCATCTCACCTAAAAACTTTGCAATAAATAACCTGCACTCCAATAATAATTGTCAACATTTAAAATTACTCTACTCTACAAAACCGAAATGCCACAAACCTAGGTCTGTGAAGTCGAATTCAGAGACTATGACTCAGGTATGTTATCAAAGACAAAGTCGAGTTATTTTTTCGATAAAAAAATCAATAAATGAGCGGTAAATTTGGCTTCTGGGAAATATAGGTGGAGGAGATAGGTACAAATGAAATAATCACTGATGGCGTTCTACTTTATATATACTTTCATGTTTCGTGAAGTCGAATCCGGAGACTAGGGATCAGATATGTTATTAAAGACAAAGTCGCGTTAGTCTTTCAAAAAAAAAAAAAAGATCCAATGAATGACCGGTAAATTCGTCTTTGAAAATTACGAAGAAGACTACACTCCTGAAAAATATTTTTGGAGGAAATAGATACAACTCTGACAAGCACATATGGAAAGATTTAATCATTTTTTTAATTTAAATGTACCGCCATGTTTCATGAATTTTTGTAAAAAAAAATTAAAAAATTGGAAAAAACTAAATCTTCCAATTGTAAATAGTTCTAGGACTACTTTAGACCAATAGATTATGACAAACTATTTGGAAGTTAATTAAAGTTTAAGAATTTTATAGAAGCTAATAAAGAATATAAAAACTTTGTGTTTCCGAACGATTAAGAAAAAAGGTCAAACATAAGGTATGTAAAAATATTGTATTTCCCTAGAGACGAGTAGGAATTTTATTTTGAAGTCGTCCACAAAATTTGCCTGGGGATGAATTCTTGTTTTCATTAAAAATTCGAAATAAATTGTTTTTAACAAAATTTCTATAAAAAGAGTTTATTCGACATTTTCCTAAAACAAGAATTTGTGCCCCTGGATTCAGAATCCAGCGGAAACCTGGTTTTACACAGGCAATTTTTTGTTAGGAGATTATTTAACCAATGAGAAGCCATAATTCAAAACTCATAACACCAACGAAATCATTGGATTTCGTAATCAATTGAAATAGCAAGAAAAAAGTTAAACTTTAATTGTTTGGAATCCCTTAACATGTCTTCTCAAAGATACAATTTGCCTGGCGGTTTGCACACTCAGCGGATGGATAACATTTCAAACAGAGGATATTGTAGTTGATCTACTAACAAAGATAAGTATTTAATAACTTGATATCCCTTAACATGACTTTTCAAAGATACAATTTGCCATGGCGGTTTACACACTCAGCGCAATCTGTGGATGGATAACATTTCAAACAGAGGATATTGTGGTTGATCTACTAAAAAAGTTAAGTATTTAGAAAAAAAAATATCGACACTTTATAAACTATAAAAAATTATATATGTGTGTTTAAAATAACCTTTATGTTTTAATAATTAAAAAAATATAGTAATAATAGTTAAAAGTATATTTTATGTGTATAATAATGTATAATAAAATACAAACAAATACCGATTTTTGTGTGACAATTGATCGATCTCTTATATGAATGACGTACAATTAAAAGAAAAAAACTAAAAACAATTAAATAGGTAAGCGGAAGGAGGTGGGGGTGTGGGTTTACGTATGTTTATACATTTCTTTGTATTTTGTAATGAAGGCGAACGGGCGGGCGGGCGAGTGAGCGTTTGGACATTTGATTGCTAACTTAATGTCGTTTCGGTCAATATGGTCAATGAATGGGTGTTGACCGGAAATTGTGAATTACTTTTTGAAATTGCAAGCTTTTTTGAAAGCTTCGCATTTTCATATACAGAGACAAAAATTGTAGATATGTTTTATTAACATTTGTTTATTTAAAGTGCTATTAACACGATTGTCAAGTATTCTTTTTTATATAGGTAATATATTTTAAGGGCATCGAAAGGTAATGGAATGGTTTGAATTGAATTGAGTTTTGATTTGTTTCATCAATGTCTTTTTCGTTTCTTTTGTTTTTGTTTTTTTTTTTTTAAGTAACGGCCGTAATAGAGTTTGTTTTTGCATCAGTTCATGGCCAAAGCATTTAACGGACGGAAAATTTCAACAGTACTGATAGTAGATAGTCTTAATCATTATTTGTTGTTGCATGCCAAAATCATAGAGCAGCAGCAGTAGGTGATACTAATGATAATAATTGTAAAGGAGATACGTCAAACAGTTGCAGTTAAATTGTCAAGCAAAAAAACTTGGTTCCCATACAATACACAAAATTGTTCTGTCTTTGCTTTTGTTTTCGTTTTTTGTAGCTAACATTACAAGTATATAGACCTCTCAAAGGTGTAGAACCCCGTCTCTGGACTCGACAATTGGTGCCCCGCCGGATGCAGCGCCACCGGCGGTTAATTGATGTGGATGTGTGGGTTGGTCGTCTAACGTTATACCTGTCATATCCACAACCTCATCTTGATCGTCTTGATCCAATTCGTCGGATGTGTTTGTATGATTGGTGTGATGAGAACCGCTCGATAATTGACTAGTTCGCGAGAAGGAACCGCGGCGTGGCGATGTTAGTGTCCTTTGATTGGCCGGCTTGAAGGTGATGATTAGATTTGAGCTATTGGCCACCATCATGTCAGTAACCTACAAAAAAAAAGGGAGAAGAAATACTTAGTGTGTTGTACTTAATTAGTGTTGTGCTAATTTTTAATAGAAACAATTTACGAAGACATTCAGAAACGGCGTCTGGCCATACAATGTCAAATGCTAATTAGCATTGATATGTTTGTGAACATTTTCTAATATTTTTTTGTTGGTTTCTATTTGGAAACTTAAAAATGTTTCTAGGGTTTCACATACAAAGGAATTTTATTCATTTTGCTGGCCATTTATGGGTGTAAGAACATTCATCCCTGGATGCAATCAGCGATCTTTTTTTCTTAATCACTCTGTATTTGGGCAATTCTATACTTAAATTTAACAATATTTTTAAAATAAATTAAATAGACCACGTTAACAAATGTTTCACATGCAAACACGTTTTTTTTCTTATTAGCTATTTTTAATTTTAATTTTCGTTCCAGTACAATACAAACTGCCAACAACCGTAGAATAAAAGAGAACTAAAAAATTTTAGAGTCTCACCTGATCTAGCGTTTTTCCCGCAACTTCAATACCATTCACTTCAATAACTTCATCATTAACGGCCAGCAGACCAGTACTTTCAGCCAAACCGCCCGGCACCAGACGTGATATAAATATACCCGGTTGTTTCTCCAAACCGTTCGGTGTTACACGCACCGATGTACCATCACGTATATAGAAACCCAAAGGTTTGTCACTTCCATGCTTCAGTAGACGTACCCTTCGATGTGTTTCCGGCACAATGTGTACATCGATAATTTGCGATACTTGTCGAAAATCGTGTGGCATTGATATGGGTGGGGCTCTCGGTCTGCCCGGTGTTTGTCCCAATATGTGACTGATACTGAATGCTGGCCGTCGGCCATTATTACTATACTCTAGATCTTCTTCGCGTTGTACAATTATTCGTAGTATGGGTTGGGCGGTCTTCAAGGCACGTGCAAAATTGTCATCGTTATTTATGGGCAGTAGTCCTTGATCACGTGGATCGATATATTGTATGACAAATTTTATATTCGTTAGGCCATGCAACTGGCATAGCAGACTGTTAAAACTGTCAAAACTTGGCGGTTCATCGCTGCGTTTTAGACCAAATCGTCGGAATTCGGCATCAAACTGAAAGTAGAAAGTTAGGAGAGGGTTTAGTTAAAATGGAATATGGGTAATTTTCTATTTACAGACTAAAAAAGACCCTCAATCGAAACATTTAAAATACTATTCCAAATATTTTTTAGATTTTTTATACCTTACAACACTAAGTTTGATGGGCCAAAAATTATATAACACCTCGAATTATTGGTCCCCGACATAGGAAACTATATATGGATTTTCCTATCTCGCCAATATATGTTTGTCCGTCCGCCCGTTCGTCCATGTTAATTTGTAAACAAACTACAGGTCACAATTATGGCCCAATCCTCACGAAATTGAAAACTGGCGTGAGGTTAGGGTCAGAATATATAGGAAAGTTGGGCAGTGCTTTATGACATCATTAGAAAAACGAAATCTACCAAATGGATTTGGGCATAAGGGCCTTCCAACATATAGTGTTGAAGGGTATCACATGCTCGGTCCCGCACGACTATAGCATTTGCTTTTTTTTTTGTTTAATTGCTGTTTTAAAAAAAAAAAACAAATGTAGAATGAATTGTTTTCCAAAATGAACCAAAATTGTTCGGTCTGTTTTGCATTAGTATATGCTCTTTACCATTACTATGGTCAGTAAAAAGTAGTGAATATTGGTGCGATTGATGTCGAATTAGAAAGTGCCAACTTAAACATTGAATCCCCTCCCTTGAAAGTTCACCTACGTACCTTAGGTGGAAATTATATCGGAGCTCTAACAAATTAGATATATCGCTCACATACAAAAATAAAACGGAGTCATTATATATTTAGATAGTCTGGCGGATTCTTAAGGATAAAAAAATGCATGTTATAACGACAGTCTGATCTACAATCCGAAAAGACCCAACGTCTGCATGAGCAAGAACTGACATCTCTTTCCTTTGAGTAACAGCAGTAGGAATCCGACGACAGCTGTCATCCAATTAGAATGTTGTGACATTTTATCGGCTTATTATTTTTAAGAAGTATAGCATCACATCTAAGACTCTTCTATTGAGCTAAAAATATGAACAATAGGATTAGAGAACCGGTGACTATATATGTAGATAATCTGGCGAATTAAGAACAAAAAAAAAAAACGAATGTGACAACCACAGATTGGTCTACAATTCGAAAAGACTCAAAGTCTCCATGACCAAAAACGGTCACCTCTTCCCATTGAGTAACAGCTTCGACGACAACTGTCTTCCAATTGGAATGTTGAGTCATTTTATCGGGTTATTATTTTTAAAAGGTATATATCACTTCCAATACTCTCCAATCTGCTTTTACAGCTCACTAAATGACCCACGATCATTCATCATATTTTTTTTCAAAACAAGTAAAAAAGTTGTAAGTTCGGCCGGGGCGAACTTTGAATACCATCTGCCATTTGGAACGAATTTGGCAATTTTCAAAAAAATAAAATCCGTTAAAAATTCTGTTGAAATCTTAAAAATAGCTGTTATATTAGTGTCTATACGACGACGTTAAAAACCATTACAATATACAAATGCGAAACTTGAAAAAAATCTGTGAATAATGTAGCTAAAATCATGAAAATACCGAATATCGGAAGGTACCTTTATATAGGGCCTATACCAAAACGTGGACCTGGAGGTACCATTTATATTTATTTGAGTAACATTTTATCAACCTACTTCAATTAGTTCGAAAGCTAGAGTGATTTCCACAGGCGGACAGGCGGAGGGACATCTCTAAATCGACACAGAATTTTGTGCTGATCAAGAATATATATATTTTGTGGGGTCCTAAATGTACATTTCGAGGAGTTACAAACGGAATGACAAACTTAATATACCCTCCATACTATGTTGGAGGGTATAAAGAAATCTAATGTACGCCGTTGAATAGTCCAGAAACGATTGAAGCTTCTACACACAAGAAAACTGGAGTAGATGTACCTCAAAAGTATCATCCCAATCTTAAGAATTCCAGGCTTGCGAAAGGGACAATTTCCCGAACCAAAACCAACCAAGTCTGACGTCTGTAAATATATTCTATAACTGGTCACTTTTAATGGCCCTAGCAACAAAAACTTACAAAAGGTCGGCAAGCCGGAAAGAGGCTACGAACAGGATACAAACTCTATTCTTGTTGAAATTTCATAAATAATACTGGGGACAAAGATCTAAGATTATGTACTGGAGATAAAAAAACGTTGTATGACCAATATTAATCTCAAAATGCTTAGTATGGGCGATAACGGTTCTTTAAAAAAATTGGACAAATTCGTAGGCCTGCTTCTCCAAAACTGGTAAAAGAATTCCACAGCCTAAACTTTATGCAGTACTCTATAATATTCCTTTGAATATATTGGACCAAACCATCACAGTCAAAAGGGCCCTTCGGACTAGAGAGAGTGATGTGATAGGGATTTCGATTTTGTAAATGGAGGGATTTATCCATCATAGTTACAGAGAATATGACACCATCACCGTCTTCATAATGATTGAGATTTTTTCAGGAACATAATGACAACCTACATAGATGTTTCTAAAATTAAGGAAAATTCCGGAATTAATTAATATTGTGAGAGAGGCTTAACGTTGAGTTCATGGTGAAACTGAGTCAGGATTTTAGTTCTTTTAAGGATTTCAATTTTTTTTATTTTGGAGGTTTGGAAATTAATCAGCGTACGAGGATTCCAAGCGCTGTATGTAAGAAAGCAATTGGAATTAATTGAATACCATCCATGTTGGAAATGTGTTAAAAAAATTTGTTGGTTAGCAGTAGGTCTGGACTATTTGGTAACGATGCCGTCTCTTTACTCCCATTTACCTGTACTACACGTTTCCTTAGCACTATCAATTCTACTTTAAGATATATTTGCAATGGCTTCCGAGTCGGTCAGTATTATTATAATTACGCTTACGCGAATATATCATTGTATTTACATTTTATGTCCCTATTGTTTTCATTCATGTCCCTTGTTAACGAATTGGCTTTAACATTTCGAGGAAGAAAACATTATTGTGAAGATGTATTACCTGGCTAATCGCAATTATCATAGATGAAGTCTTACATGAAAAGTATTCAAAATCCAACATCAAAGCTGCGTTTAAAGACACGCCTAGTAATGGAGAAGGAAAAAATGATAAAAAAAAACTGACCAATTAATACTATCATCACTGGTCGCTGTTTTATATTTAATACCTATTTGCATTGTTACTTCTTGGGAGAAGAGCCCACAGCCTCCTCCCGGGTAGGGATTAATATTATATATATTAAATGATTGGTAACTAGGGTAGATTTTGGAACAACATTAGTTTAGTATTAACCCTTCGATTCTTTTGAAAATTCTTCCAGAGGTAGCCATTTTTGCCCTGATTCCGGGAAACTTTTTTGGGACGGATTAGTGACACCAGATTTTAAACCCGAAAGTCCGGGTTCAAGGCCCGGGCTAGATCCTCTTACCCAACAAGTGGTCACATGATGGGGTTATTTGAAGCGATTCGGAAATTATAGTCGACTTAATTTATTTTTGTAAAAACTTTTAATTTTTCTTTATTTTTTTTCTTGGTTTCATTGCTTTCCAACAGTTCAGTATAACTTGGAATTTCGGGGAAAATATCTAATGACCTCTGGATATATTCGAAAAAATCTAAATGTTTTTGAAAAGTAATGTTAAGGTTTCAATTAAATGTTTACTTGTTACCCATAAACACCCTCAATTGCTACGCCCTTTAATTTGTTTACTCAGCTTTAAGAACCATATTGAAAATTGCACCTTGATTTTACAGCTTAATGATTATGCATACTGGTTGTCACTTTGTTTAGTTTAGTTTTCATTCAAAAACACACACTTATCTACAAGTACAAATTGTTTGTTAATAAATTGCAATTCGAATTCTTAAAGCATACCTATTGGATGAATAGTCACGCCGTAGAATATTTATAGCCGCAGCCAACATTGGCATTCAACAAGTCACTGACACGAAATATCTATTCAATAGAATTAAACAATTGAATTGAAATCAAATTAAAAACAAAAACCCAACAATACTCCCTGCCGCCCAGCAAACCAAATTTTACCCCCACGGCAATAGAGCAGAACAGAGTTCTAATTATATGTTCAATGAAAAACAACATCGTTCGCTGCGAAGCGCAAAAGAAAATCAACAGGTAGTTGATTTTCGCATTGTGCGTTCCCCACAAAAATCTATCTGAAAGAAGAAATTGAATGCGGCCGACAAGTAAACATATTTTTATATACATTGTGTTGTTCATTTTGTTGTAAATCATGGAAACGGGCGTATAAAAAAGACACAACAACAGGAGAGAATATGCAAACTATGAATCACTATCATCCGTCCATTCCAGAAGAGATTACACATAACAACACAATTATCAGCCATCCTCCATACGATTGCACTATTCATCATGTCCAAGTCAGTCAGCCAGCTAGCCAGCCAATTGCTTGCCATTAAACTTGAAACGAGAAGGAGGCTAAACACAAAGCACTCACTATTTATGCGTTACACAGTTTTCCTTGGCTCTTGTTTTCTTTCGTTTTTTTTTTATTACCTTTGATTTCACTTCAATTATATTTGTTGCTACATTTGGTAATGTGTGAAACTTATTTTTCGACATTTTCTGTTCACAATTCACTGGAGATTTTCTTTTCTTCGATAATTTTGTTGTTTGTTTGAGCTTTTCTTCTTAAACCATTTACAGTTTCCCGTGTTATGGTTGTTGAGGCACTTGTAGGTGGTTTCTTAATTGTTGAAATTTATGGATTTTTTCTACTTGGTTTAAAATAAAAATAAAAAAGGAAAAAATATTTTACAGTAGAAAATATGAACACACACACATTTACAAAAACTTCATAAACCGAAAAGAAGAAGAAGCAACGAATTCATAGCGAAATGGTAACACGCTCATAGTCGATGGGAGAACGACACTGAATGGACCGATAACTGTGAATAGTTTTGTGTTGCGGTAATGCCATATTTCAAAACATTATAATTTCAATTTTGCAATGAAAAAAATCAAAAGTCAATATAGAGAAATAACAGCAATAAAAAACAAAAGTTCTTTGAATAGACCATGGTGCAATGAAGTAAAGGTAACCTCATTTCAAGTTAGAATTTCCAATTCTGCATTTTCTGTAATTCACCTTGTCAAATGTCAATGCATTAAAAACAATTCTCCTCTCTGATTTTGTGTGCATACAATGGATTTATGAATATAGATTTTGACAATGAGATATTGTCAAATGTATAAATTAAAAAAAAAAAACAAAAATTGTAAACATATGATTACATGACTTTACCTTCTTAGTTCTACCATGGAATAGGGTTTAAGTCGATGAAGGCAGGGTTGAAAAATTTGAGAAAGTTGTAATAAATTGGGGGAAAACTGCACATCAAACTACAATGCAGATGAGGTAGGATAAGTTAAAGAAAGTTGCAAGCAACACTTTGTATGAAAAACATTATTATAAATATGATCCTTTAGGTAGGAGCAATATGAGACAACTTTCACCTTTTTTAGAATTCTTCATCTATTCATTGAAGCTTTAACTGAAACGCCATCTTCAGATCACATTTTCTAACGATTGGCGAGGTCCAAATCCTGAGGCATGTGCAATTTTAAGGCTATTACAGTACGTTTACATATAAAAGGGTTAACCCACTGGATTTGGATTTAAATTGTCATATCCATTACTTTTACTTCAAATAAATCCTTTTAAAGTAGGTTAATGCCATGTTTACGTTAGAACTTTTTGTAGGGTTAACCTACTTTGAGAGGATTTATTTGAAGTAAAAGTAATGGATATGACAATTTAAATCCAAATCCAGTGGGTTAATCCTCATATATATAAACGTACTGTAACCCTACAAAAAGTTCTAACGTAAACATGGCATTAGGTTAACCTTCTTTGAGAAAGTAATGGATATGACAATTTAAATCCAAATCCAGTGGGTTAACCCTCATATATATAAACGTACTATAACGTAAACATGGCATTAGTTTTTTAAAATTAAAAAAAAAACTTGTTGTTTGTATATATTTTAAGATTATTCGATCTCCAGCCCATGGTAGAGGAAAGCTTGGGAAAAGTTAAATGTCAAAAATTTTAATTTTTTTTTAATAAGTAGATAGATAAGACTAATAGTAGGTTGTCATGATATGCGTTTTCAATTTTTTACGAATTTTTATGATTTTTTATTAAAAATTTTTAATTAAAAAATTGGTTTGACAGTTCATTGTCCCACCATATGTGTCTATACGACTACCTATATTCTCCTATTAAATTTTATTCGCCCATTAAATTTTGTTTTTAATTTTTATAAACTAATCCTTTTAGTTTTTAAATGTGTAACAGACAAAATTTGATGACAGGATTCAAATCGTGATTACAAATATAAATTAGGAAATTTGTTTTTTTTTTTTTTTTGGCACGAATCACATTTCGTTTAAGAATTTTTTTCATGTTAATTCTTTTCTCCAGCTTTTCGGTAATTATGTTATTTCATTTTAAAGGGTTTTATTTAAAACATCAATGTGGCAACATTGATATCGATAACGATAATATCATCGCCCGGCATAATGAGACAACTGTGAATGAAGAGGAACAATGTGAGAAATGAAAAAAACGGCGTGAAGAAGCAAAGCAAACGATTAGGAAATTTTTTTGTATCGAGAAATAAATAAATATTTCCCGCAAAAAAGAGTTTAGTTAGAATTCCCAATCATGGATGTGCGGCCCAATCAAACGATATACATTAATAATCTCAATGAGAAAATCAAAAAAGAGGAGCTAAAGAAGTCGCTGTACGCCATTTTCTCCCAGTTTGGACAGATCTTGGATATTGTGGCGTTGAAAACATTGAAAATGCGTGGCCAGGCATTTGTTATTTTTAAGGAGATTGCCAGTGCGTCCAATGCGCTGAGAACAATGCAAGGCTTTCCCTTCTACGATAAGCCTATGCGTATTGCATATGCCAAAACAGATTCGGATGTGGTGGCCAAGATGAAGGGCACCTTCAAGGAAAGACCAAAGAAAGTTAAACCACCCAAGCCAGCGGCGCCGGCTGAAGATAAAAAGTAAGTTGAATTGAAGGTTTATGAATGAAGGGAAAGTTTTATTTAAAATTGTTTGTTTTTCATTTTCACAGAGACAAAAAGAAGAAAACCACCAATGCTGAGAACTCCAATCCTAATGCTCAAAGTGAACAACCACCAAATCAAATTCTTTTCCTTACAAATCTACCTGAGGAGACAAACGAGATGATGTTGTCCATGTTGTTCAATCAATTCCCCGGTTTCAAAGAGGTCCGTTTGGTGCCCAATCGCCATGATATTGCTTTTGTGGAATTTGCCACTGAACTACAGAGTAATGCTGCCAAGGAAGCTTTGCAAGGCTTTAAGATTACACCGTCGCATGCAATGAAGATAACATTTGCTAAGAAATAGTTTAAGGAACACTTCAGAGTCTTATGTGTAATTGCTTTCTGATACCTGGGATGCTCGAAATGCTTAATGCTTCGCAGCTCTTCGGAATCGTATTTATAATTTAGGTAAACGAGTTTTTTTTTGTAAGACATTTACAAAGTATATGAAGGAAAATATACAAAGAAAATGGATATCAATTATTTGAATAATATGGATTTTAATGGATTATTCTCCATCTGCATTGTCGATAGCTTGAGTATTTGCATTGTTGACGTTTTCATGGTGTATATATTTCTCAACATTTTTTGTTAGATTCTCTGAATTGCCTCCCACGATTACATCTATAATTTTGCGATTTTTCATGAAGACAAATGTTGGCATGCTGGTCACATTGTAGTCCATTGCAATTTCTTCACAATCATCCACATTTATTTTAAGCACCACAACTACATCGGAATGGGATGTGGATATTTCTTCCAATTGTGGTGCAATTAGTTTACATGGACCACACCAAGTTGCATAAAAATCTAAAACCACCAAATTGCCTCCGGCATTTGCCAGATGTTTTTCTAGGTCCTTTTTGTCTTGAATGTTGTAGATCATTTCTTTTGACGAAAGATGTTGGGGAGGATTGGGATTAGTCCTTTGGATAGGTTTTCTTTTGAAATTCTAGTTACATGACAAAATTAGTTTGACAATTTTGTATTTAAAATGGCATTGTTTTCAAAGTTGGTTTGAAAAAAATAAAGGATATGGAAAAATTATGAATTGGTGTGAAAGCATTTTTCTCTGATTTGAAAAAATATCCACAGATTCGACATAACATCCCCAACAGATTAATTGCATACAGAAATGGATAGAGTATCCAAATTTAATAAGTTATTCGCAGTTGTGGATATACCATACTGGCCGATGTGGATAAAAAATCCACCCGATTAATAGATATCCAGCGACGTGGGCATTTTTTTATGAATGCGGTCCCAAAAATTTTCCACGGAAATTGTTCAATGAAGCCATGTGAATAAATAATTCGCCGATTCGGGAAATGGAAAAGTTTTCAACTACGTTGATAAATTATCCCTGGCTTCCAATTTCAAAAGAAATTAATATTCCACAATTTCAAAATATATAGGATTTTTATTAATTGTTGTTGTTGGTGTAAATATAAGGTATTTACATAAATTAAGTATATTTTCAAACACATAAATTTAGGATGAGGACGACGTTAAAATACACAAAATTTACTTCGTTAGAAATCTACGAAAATCTGCATTACTTTTGGGTGCCGGTGTTGGAGCAAAAGTGGCATCGGATGGTTTTGACGTTGTTGTTGTCGGCACCGTACTCTTGTTTGTTAAATTCTTTCGCACCGACATTGGTATGAGCGACATTCTGGGTTTCTGATCGAAAACTTTGTTGCGCTTACTGACCAGGCCTAACATTTTCAAAGGATTTGTTGTTGCACCGGCTGTGCGTTTGGGCGGAGGGGCTGATATCGCCACAGATATCTATTACAAATGATAAAATGGTAAGATTTAATTTCAAAAAAGTGTTATAATTTGACTTACCTTATGCCCTCTTATATCAGTTCCATCCAATGCCATAACAGCTTTGCCTGCGGATGCTTCTTGTTCGAACTCTACATAAGCTATTTGTTTGAATTTACCAGATCTAGAAAGCAAATAAAGAGGGGAAATTAGTGGGTCGTAGCAGATTTTGTATAAGTTCTCTACATACTTATGGTATACAAGTCGCACATCTTTCAAATTTCCAAATGGTTTGAACAAGTTTTCCACTTCACTCTGATTGGCATCATTGGGTAAGCTTTTGACGAATAATTTTTGTGGTTCCATTTCAGCTATATATATATAAGAAATATATAAATTAGTTTTCAAATTTAAAATAGATTTTCTATCCATATATAGGGATGTTTTGTTATAAAAAAAATCAGTAGGGGAAGACCCATACAGGGTGAGATAAAAAAATGCAACAAAGTCAAACGCCATTATTTTGAAATTTTTTTATTTTGTTGTTGCAAAAATCGTCAGGCTTAATCCCATTAGTTCTATCTACAGAGAACCTTCAGAAGTTCTGTGATATGTAGAAATTCGTTGACATATATAGTAATTTAAAAAGAAAGCCCACAGTATTTGGACGCCTTTCATTAAGAGAAATACAACCTCTTATCCTTTCATTTACCTGAGTATTTGAATTTTTGTCGCTGTTCTTTATCCCTCAACACGCTGGATATGAATACTGGCCTTCCTCTGACATCTTTGCGATCCAGTGACAAAGCCTTTTCCACATCCGCCTGAAAAAGAATATACCCTCAATATTACAATTCAAAAACTCATTTTTCACACCCTACCTCAGTGGGCAGGACGGCATAACCGAAACCACGACTCCTTCCATTGCCAGAACGTATCAGTTCAATGTCGACAATATTTAATTCAGACAATTCTTCTCGAATTTCATCTTCTGTTAAATTATAATCCAAATTCGAAAGGAATATGCGCAAATGATCTTTGGATAGATCAATTTCTTGATTTTCATGTTCCTTAAATGTTGCCTCCTTCTTTGCAGGCGGGACTTGAGGTTTGGACGGTTGTTGTTGTTCTTCTGCAACTTTGGCTTGTTTGCTGGGCGGTGCAGCAGTTTCCGACTGAGTATTAGATTTTCTTTTTGTGGTGGCTTTTGCTGTGGATATTTGTGACTTTTGCTGGGAAAAGTTAGTCAACTGTACCGCGTATTCCTGCTTGAATTTATTGCATTCTTTTAAACAATTATTGAGGGTCTTTACATTGCCATTGCAACGTTCAAATCTTTCCCATGCCGATGTAATTACCAGGGGATTGTCGATACCGGGTGTATTCAAGGCTTTACTAAATAGTCTATAAAGATTGAATTCTTCATTTATTATAAGTTCAAATGAAAGTTATTAAGTAACATACCTTCTTGTTGCATCCAAATCTCTGCGCATTTCCAATAAAGCAAACTCAATCCATAAACCAGATTTTAAAGCATTATCAGCACTCTCTGTGAAAGAAGAGATCATATGTAAATAAAATATTCTTATTAACTCGTTGATATTAACAAACCCATCACTGTGGTCCACAATTCCTTGCCCTTTTTGGGATCTTGTAGTGGGCCATATTCTAGACGTCCCCAAAACTGCAATATCTCACAATTACAATCGGCCAGTACACCCCACTGTTGGCCCAAAATGGTCCATGCCAAATTAAAGTTTTTCCTCATTATATCACATTCATCGGGATCTGTCCAATCCGTATGACGTCTTAAATATGTTAAATATTCCAACCACACAGCCACTGCTGGCTCCGGTGTTTGGAAACCAGCAACTGCTGCACTTTCCAACACTTCTTGTATCTCTGTCTTAGATCTTTCCAGTTTTTCCAATACTTGTATACGTTTTATGTACAGCTCCGGCGACCAGGTACAATTTCTCAATGCCCTCAGGCAAATTTCATCTGGAGTTTGTTCAAAAAGTGGCAATTCTTGTAGATCCTTTGGTCGGCCAAATTCATCTCGATAATCTATAAAGTCGATATATTTAAGCCAACAATCAGCATTGAGGCAACAGTCAGCCACCATGCGTTCATATATGGTCTGTAGGACATTTTCATCTAAAAATTTATCCGATTCCTTGATGTAATCAAAATAGACTTCAGCACGTTCTCGATATAAATTTGTACCCAAGGATTGTAGTTTTTCTTCGAACGGAAGGATTTTCTTCAAATGTTCTTTGGCTTTGAAGTATTTAGCATCAATTTCCTCCCAATCAATATCTTCCTTGCCAGAAAAGTGTTCCTTATTTTTCTCATAGTAGACTTTGAATTCAATGTAGCTTTCTTCCATATTATTTAGGGGATAACGTAGCTCCTTTAAAAAGCTATTCACATATTCATCTCTATTTGAATCCTCAGGATATTGTTGGCGATATAATTTGAAAAATTCTTGTCCTTTATAACAATTCAGACCATATGTTCCCAAAATTTCCTCCCAAATGGTAGCACAGTCGGCACAACGTGGGGCATAACTGGCGTATTCTAAAGCCAGATCACAAGCTATAAATAAATGTTATTAAAAATTGAAACTAAAATGAATTGAAACACGATACCATTATTGAATAGAGGATATTTAACTATTTTCAAAGGTGGAACTGGGACGGCAACATAAAAGTTGCCTATTTTGAAAATCTTTAAACTCTGTTTGCAATGCAATAATGGTGCAACCTTGTTTTTCATTGTTACTTACAGTAATAATCCTTCAAAGCTCTTTGGAAGAGCTTCTTTACTTGTTGAATTTCAACCTCGGATTGGGCCAGAGTAAGTTCCACACTAATATAACGCTGCCATAACTCAGCGGTCAGCGGATAAACATTAGAAAATGTTGTGTAGGCCTTTCGTATATTATCCAAATCACCAGTGGTGCTGCAAAATAAAACTACTTTCAGAAAATACTCAAAAATTATTATCCTATTTAACACTTACTGGGACAATTCACATAATCGCACATATTTATCGTAGGCATATTGATTGACAGACAGCTCTTGTAATATTGCCTGAAATTCCTTCAAGGCTTTTATCTCTTCATCGTCATCATCGTCGTCGTCTTCATCATCCTCATCATCATCACTGTCCGATGATGCTTTATCCCCAGCACCATTAGTGTCACCATCTACCACATCAACACTTTCGATTTCCTTATCCAAAGACATATCTTCATCATCGCCATTGTCCAATTGATCAATGGGTAGGGGACCATTTAATAACGAATTATCTTCCATTAGTTCCACAACTGAAGGTGGTCGCAGTACTGAAAGAGATACATTGGTTTTTGGTCCATCATTTTCATCATCCGACTTTAGAAGAGCCTCTTCCTGCAAATAAATTTATATTTATTTATAGCTTTGGGCATTTACGCGATATTGGCATAAGTTACATACCTCGGCCTCATCTATATCCTCATCAAACATTTTACTATTGCTGGGGTCCTCCATATGTAGTTAAAACTTGTTCCAGATATACTTACCCTCCAAAAAGATACTTGACCCTCCTGTTGTTTACTATTGCTGGGACAGACAGCGAAGCGGAATGATTTTTTCAACGGCGGCGGCTTATCATGTGTAAACCAATCGGCGGCGACGCTTTGTTCTTTCTGTGTACTCTGTACACCAATACATTAACAGCTATTATACGAGTATACAACAATGGTACAATAACAAAAGGAAGAATTAAGAAAGAGGGATATAAAGCAATTTGATATTATTTCATAAATAAAATTCATACTTTTGTTGATTGGGACAGAAGACGCTTAATTTAGCTGACATTGCGTGCCGGTAAATATCCGATTAAAAGCGCTGACATTAGCTAAAATTGGTTCCGTTTTGATAAAAATAATTAATCATATTGGATATTCCTTGCATTTACTTTTGGTTATGTATATATTTGTCAAAATCAGCTGAGCGGCATTCATACCCGTGAAAATAATTTAAAGTCGAAGTTGGTTTTTAAGGTATAAAAAATAGATTTATTGTGTAGCTGTCGCATCGACACAGCTGCTGGGACAATGAACTGTCACAGCAGTTCTGAAATTGGCATTTTTGAATAAAAAATTATTCAAATTTGTAAAAGCTGTTAAAAATATTATATATAAATATTATCATAAGAACCTCCGATTGGCTTCATATAGAAAAGCATATACAAATCTACTTATTTTTGATAATTTCTGATAATTTGGCTGTCATCGATAAAAAGTGATACCGATAACAAATGCGAGTTGTTTGTGTCTTGACTAAACTATCACATGGTGATTCAGTTAGAATGAATGTAGGTACAGGGTGATAAGTGCCATTTCAAGTGCTTTTATAGAAAGGGGTGTGTAAAATAAAGAAAAAATTGATTCTGCAAAAATGGGTTTTTTCCTTGACCAAGATTTCAAAATTTTACTGTGGTTGCACTGCAAACCTTACAAAACTGATGAGATTTAGACTCGTTTATACATCGTGTTGGATATTAATCTAAGTCTCATTTACATCAAACATATGTTTTTTCAAAAATATTTAGAATTCGTAATGGGTACTACAGCATATGACAAAAAATTGTGTATGCAGGCTTACGTCTTCGTATATCCTCCATATAACGGTACCTCCCAATATTCGGTATTTTGATGATTTTAGCGACCGGAGTGGTTTCAAATTTCGTATTTAGAGTTCGTAATGGGAACTACAGCCTATGTCCTGAAATTGTCTATGCAGGTCCAGGTCTTCGAATAGGCCCCATATATCAGTACCTCCCAACATTTGGTATTTCGACGATTTTAATTACAATATTCACCGAAATTGTTTAAAAATTCTTATTTGAAGTTCCTAATTGGTACTACAGCCTGACAGAAAGTTGTCTATGAAGGTCCAGGTCTAGCTAAATTATTTACCCGATTTTTTTTCAAGGTTCATATTTGAATATTGTAAAATAATGGGTTTACACCCTAGGTCTCTTTGGGCCAAATCCGTTTCAGGGCATTTGGAGTCTATCTAGTGATGTCCGTCCGTCTATCTGGCTGGATGGTATTCACGATACCTCTCGAAGGGAGTATCCGATTTGATCGAGACTTGGTATATCGTAATATTATTGTCAAACTTTGATTGAGTTTGGAGATGGTCAATATCGGTCCACTTCTTTTGGTGCCTTCCCCACAAAATGTTAAAATTTTCAAAGAAAATACTTTACTGCACAGAAATAGAAAGGATAATCCGATTTTACTTCAACTTTGCAAATCCTAATATTTGCATCAGTGCTAGGTCATGTGCGAAAATGGACAATATCGGTCCACTCCATCAAGTACGTCCCCCATAAAGGGTCCAAATTTTGAATAATTATAACTCTTATAAAATGTGATCTAAGTGTCCGACCAATGTCTGGTGTGTAGATAGAAAATATCGGTCCACTCCTTCTTGTACCTCCCCCACAAAGGGTCAAAATTTTGAAAAATTTTGAAATCGCGAAATTAACCTCCTATTCCATTTAGACCTAGCATATTTTAATATTTTTATCAACACAGGATCTGGTGAAAAGATGGTAGATATCGGACCATTCATTCTGGTAACTCCCCCACAAAGGGTCAATATTTTGAATATTCATGAAGCCCATAATACACGAAATTAACATTTGATTCCATTCAAACTTGGAACATCTCAATATTTCCATCAAGACAAGATCTGTTATAAAGATGGTAGAGATCGGACCATTTATTCTGATACCTCCCCCAAATAGAGTCTTAACCAGGTTCATTTCAAAGATAATTTCTTTGGGTAATGTAAATGTCTAATCCCTATACAGGGTGAGTTAAAAAACTGCAACAAAGTCAAATGCCATAATTTTTAATTTTTAAATTTTATTGAATGAAAGCAAAAAATGTCGGAAATAGCATCAACTTTTAGAATAAATTTAGATTTGTTCGAATTGGTCACCTTTGGTACGAATTATGGCCAATTACGGCCAATGAAACCGTCACACGCTGCCGAATGTTGCTCTGCAGTATTTTGGCCCATTCCGGGCGAAGCGCTTGCTTTAGGTGATCGACACTTTGGTATTTTTTAGTGCCAACCTTGCTTTCCAAAATACTTCAGACACAATAGTCCAACAGATTGGTATCCGGAGATTTTGGTGGCCATTGTGCGCTGAAAATGAAGTGAGGGACCTCATTTTTTAATTTGGGTGACGCGTGCTGAGTGCGATGGTGCTGAGTTCTGTTGGAATGTCCAAGGTCTGCGGCCAAAATGTTTGCGTGCTCAAGGCTTTAATACACCCTCCAGAATATTTTCGCGACTGTTATGGCGGCTCACACCATCACCATGGCCTGCGCTTGAGCCAAGCGAAGCAACTCTTTAGCTCTTTTGAGTCTATTTGCTTTCTGTTGCGGTGTAAGTATTCGCACTTTTTGGAATTTCAATGGCTTTACACCGAGCTCATTTTTCAACATTTGCCGAATGGAATATTGCGATATGTTCAGCTCACTAGCCATTTTTCGGCCACTGCGACGCGGGTTTCGATCAAGTCGCTTCTTTACTTTTCGAACCATTTCTGCTGATGCTGCTGTTTTCTTCCGTCCACTTCCTTGACGTCGGGCTACGTTACCAGTATCACGGCAACGAGCGATGGTACGAGACACAAACGATTTATTCACATTTAAATGCTGGCGTGTTCTAACGATAGCCACTTGTGGTTTTCCAGTCAAATATAAAGAAATCACACTATCCCGCTTGAATTCAATCACGAATAACCCTTTTTCTGGAAAATTCTCACCAAAATGGGCTTTGTACGCTTGTAAACAATGTAATGAACTTCAACTGGAATAATTTTAACAGCTGTCGGACGAGTGGCTTAGAGTGACAGCAGTCTGAATTTGGTTGCAGTTTTTTTATCTCACCCTGTAATCCCTATATTAATATGTTTTAAGATCTCCCATGGGTAGTTCTATAGTAGCTAAAGGTACCCTTTCCATGACCTTCATTCCTTGTACTGCTAATCACATCAAAGGTAAAATCTGTTTCTTGTCAATTACAACAATTACCGCACAGAATGATGAAATCACGGGAACTCTAGAATTCCCACAGTGGGTGACACCCACTTGTCAAACGCAGAAGTGTGACCGCACGTTGCAGACTTGTGTCAATGACAGGAGAAGAAAGTGGGTTCTCTGGTTGCTTTGCCCCGAACAATACTTAAATTAAGTTGTATTGTTGTTGTTGCCGTGTGACAACATCATTCGAACGGAAAAGAAAATAGCAGTTATTTTCATACCACCACAGTCAGTCAGTGACAGGACTGGCTGGCTCTCTGGCTGCTTGGCTGTCTGTCACTTATCACCCATTGGCAAAATCAAGATAACAAGTGAAGTCGTGCATTTCAATGTGGTATAAAATTCGGCCACTCTAAATACGAATGCTGTCGAATCATGGCAACGGCAACAACAACAAACTGAGATGTTTTTAAATCTCTACTTTCTGTGTTCCGTGCCACACCACCAAACTAAGCATCACTGCCATCGTTTACATCGTTGCCATTCACATTTATCTCAGAGATGACACGTGCCAACACGTGACATCGAATGCTGCACGTGACGCTGTTGGCTGGCGGACTGCTGGTCTCACACAGATAAGCCAAACGAATGGTCTCAATCGCTCGCTATCAGCACTCTTCCGGATTAGGCGACAAAAAACGATGAAACGAATGACGGAACGAACCACCGGCCGACCAACGTCCTTGGTCATGGCTCCCTTTCATTAGCTTAGCCATTCGGCCGCTGGAGGAACACGTGAATTCTTAGCTAGAATTTCCGTTACAATTGCGGGCGTATACTTCCGCCGCCCAACTCTTTTGTAGATCCATTTATTGGGTGTTGTTTTACATAATTTTATTATGTAACATTCTTATTACGATTATTATTACTATTGGTGTTGTTGTTGTTATTGTTGTTGCTCTTGTTTGGTTTGACACTGACGTTGACAACGTTATGGATGAATGGTAGAGAGGGTAGAAATTGAAGGTGGGAAGCGAAGTGTGAAACTTCTTCTTGTTTCGCAAAATCGTTATCGCATAGACTTAATCAAGTTATGGATTCGATTTTTTTGTCATATCCCTCAAAAGAGATTATCAGAAAACAAAAGTCCTTAGTTTATCAAAACTTTGTATGGACTTCGTCACGAGAAAATGCAAACTCTGGAAGGTGTGGGAAATGTTGCAAAAACGACACGAGAGGAGGATTACAAACATTTGATTCCCAGGTCGTCAGATTCTACAACTCGAAACAATATATACAGGGAGAGACGAAAAAAAACTGCAACCAACTTCAGACTGCTGTCATTTCTAAGACACTCGTCCGACAGCTGTTAAAATTATTTCAACGATATCTCATTATATTGTTTACAAGCGTTTGAAAGCATTTTGTTGAGAATTTTCCAGAAAAAAAGTTATTCGTGATGGAATTCAAGCGTGATAGCGTGATTTCTTTATATTTGGCTGGAAAACTACAAATGGATATAGTTAGAGCACTCCAGCAGCATTTAAATGTGAATAAATCTTTTGTGTCTCTTACCATCGCTCGTTACCGTGTACTGGTAGCGTAGCCCGACGTCAAGGAAGTGGACGGAAGAAAACAGCAACATCAGCAGAAATGGTTCGAAAAGTAAAGAAGCGACTTGACCGAAACCCGCTCGCAGTGACCGAAAAATGGCTCGTGAGCTGAGAATATCGCAATATTCCATTCGGCAAATGTTAAAAAATGAACTCCGGGTAAAGCCATTGAAATTCCAAAAAGTGCAAGAACTTACACCGCCACGGAAAGAATAGAGAAATAGACTCAAAAGAACTAAAGAGTTGCTTCGCTTGGCCGAAAGTCGTGAACTGCCTAATTTAGTTTTCTCCGTCTCCGATGAGAAAACATTCGTTGTCCAGCAGTTTGTAAACAAACGAAATGACCGTGTTTACTTGCCAAGGAGGTCAGCTGAAAATGTGCACCTTCGGATGGCCACCAGAACTCAAGCGCCGGCTTTGGTGATGGTGTGGGCCGCCATAACAGCCGATGTTCGCTCACCGCTCGTTTTAATCGACCATCAGAATAAATGTCGAATATTATCGCGAAAATATTCTGAAGGGTGTATTAAAGCATTGGGCACGCAAATATTTTGGCCGCAGACCTTAGATATTCCCACAGGACTAAGCACCATCGCACTCAGTACGCGCCACCCAAGAATGGTTACAAAATGAGGTTCCTCGCTTCATTTCCATGTCATGGCCACCAAAATCTCCGGATACTAATTTATTGTGAACTATTGTGCCTGGAGTATTTTGGAAAGCAAGGTTGGCACTAAAAATTCCAAAGTGTCGATCACCTCAAGCAAGCGTTTCGCCAGGAATGGGCCAAAATATTGCAGAACAACATTCGGGCAGCGTTTGAAGGCCATAATTCGTGCCAAGGGTGACCAATTCGAAAAAATCTAGACTTATTCTAAAATTTGAGGCTATTTCCGACATTTTTTGCTTTTTAATTTAATGAAATTAAAAAAAAATGTAAAAATTATGGCGTTTGACTTTGTTGCAGTTTTTTTTTATCTCACCCTGAATATTCATATAAGATTTCTGGTTAAGAGAAATATGTAGATATAGCAATTTGTTCTTTCGATGAGGCACGTTTTCACGCCGTATCAAATGATATATACCCTCTCTAGCCATGTGGCTGAGGGTTGATTAGATGATGTAACTACTGATAGACAATCCTTTTGTAATTTCACTATTTGATGCCACCTTAATTTCATACCTCATTTAAGATGACATTTTTTGAATTCTAAAAAATGACTGGAGATATCTAAGAATATATCTCTAAATGACCTATATCATGAGAATACAGGCGACAACCTCCTGTAACAATTCAAATAATTACTGCATTTTTTTATGTTTGTCTTAAGGACATGCATTAATTTTATCTGCACCTCTATTATTTAAGAAAATAGTTTCGTTTTAAAATACTTAAACTCTGGCCTGCTATAGCCTCAACTTATAAAGATAGCATCTGTATCCTTTCACCATATAGTGTTTATATGTGTGTGTGCTGTATTTATGGTTAGATAGATAAGGTACAAGTGCTTATCACAAACTGGTACTTTGGGAATTTTTCAATGTCACCAGCAAATACACAAAGCACCATCTAACAAATACATGTATGTATGTATGTATGTATGTGCATACACACACAGCCACCCAAAACTCCCTCTCTCCCCGTCCATTGCCAAAAAAGTGACACTCACTTGGTAAATGGTAATAAGGACGAGGGCATGATGAGTGTGGAAATGATAAATTGCACATTTGGGCGTATTTTAGGTCCAATTCACATTCAAAATAGAACCAAAAGGGGTTGTTGGCTGACAGGCAGCCTCATTGGGTTGTTGTTGTTGCTGTTGTTGGCTCAATGCCATGATTCAGTCATAAAGAATAATCTAAACGATGTTGTCGGTTGTCATACCTTTCGTTTTTGTTCAATGGTCGTTCGGTGACTAGGTTCTTTGTTCACCACTCCCTGTCCCTGTCCCTGCTTTGCGATAGGAGCGAAGAGTTCACTTGAGAGCTGTTTCGAAAAAGGCAACCTGGAAAAAAAGGATTCATTGTAAATGTTTGACATTACCATATGCAGGAATATGAACTCTGAAGGATATGGCAAGGGGAGGATATGCTGCTTGATATGTGTGAAGCTAAAGGTATGCCACGATTGATGAAAAACACTCGTAAACTCGTCACGCATGCCACTTATTTAAAATAGTTTTGTAGCTACAATCTCTTTATGGGCTTTCTGTTGTGAAAATGGGTGGATGGGTTAGAAATTGTTGTTATTCTACAACAGGGATTTTTTTTGGTGTTACAATTGTCCTGTATTGTTCCATTTAAATGATGGTCGTTGTAAACATCGTATTGTGATTTCTAACCGCTTAAGGTTTGATGTGGAATATTTTTCAACAGATTTATGGCACTTTGGTTGAATATTTATTCGAGTTGATTGTGTACTTGATGTAAAAGGATAACAATGTATGGATACAATTTTGAATATTGTTTTTTGAACGAGAAAGGATTTTAAAAGGGTAATAAAAGTAAAATTTGTAAAAATTCAAAAAAAAAAAAAAATGAAGCTTTGTTTCGTCAATTAAAAATGATTTAAAAATCCTCGATAACGTTTATTTTTAAAAATATTCGTGGATTTTTTTTTAAATTTATCTTAATCTTAAATCAAGATTTTCTTTTAAATAATTTTATACGATTAAATAAATTCAACTTAGGATTAAAAAAAAAATGTTTTAAAAATTTTAAATTATTGTTTTCTTTGAAATATTTTTTAGGATAAAAAAGACTTCGAATTTGGATTATTTAAAAACATCTTTTAAATCCTAAATCTAGTTTTCTTTTTAATATTTTTATAGAACCAACAATTTTTTTAATATTTTTTTAAAGACCATAAAAAATATTATTTTAAAAATAAACGATTATAGTTTTATTGGTCCTTTAAATATGATTGGTCCAAAATTGAAGCTTTATTAATAAAAAATACATTCCTTTAACAATGATTTCAAAAAATCTACGACTTAAATATTTTTAAAGCTTTATTGGTTATTGAAGTATTGTTAAAAATATTCTTAAAAATTCAACTTTAAAAGTTATTTGGTGTCTCAAAAATAATTAAAATTTTCAAGTTTAAAAGTCTCTGGGTGCTCTTTCTTGTAAAATATTCTTCAAATCTCATTTCTCGAAAAAGCTTCCTTATAAATACGAATTTAAGGATCTATGGCCCGTTTTATGGATATTTTTCAAGTATCCCCAGAACCATATTTTAAGCTAATTAAAAAATATAAAAATGAAAAATCGATACTCCTTCGAAAAATATTCTTAAAAAATCGAATTTAGGAGTCTATGGTCATTTGAAATGAATTAAAAAAAAAACCAAATTTAAAAGTATATGGTTGTTTAGAAATTATTTGTAAAAATTTAAGATATTTTAGACCCTTCTGGGTTCTTGAAAAAAAAATAATATTCCTAAAAATTCACGTTTAATAGTTCTTTAATCATAAAAAATAAGAGTCTCTGCGTCTTAATAACCATGTCGCCTTTGTAAAATATTCTTAAAATCTCATTTCTCAAAAATATTCTTAACAAATACGAATTTAAGAATATATGTCCCTTTAAAATTATTTTTAAAAAAATCGACGTTTTAAGAATATTTTTTAATGTAAGAGACTTTCTTTAAAAATATTTTTAAAATTGAAAAATCTATGGTCTTTTGAAAAATATCCTTAAAAATCGAATTAAAGGGTCTATGGTCCTTTAAAAATATTTTTGATTTAATATTTTAATAATACTAAAAAAACCACATTTATGGGTCTGTGGTTCCTTAAAAATATTCTTAAAAATCTCAAATTTAAAGGTCTATTGTCAGTATTTTTTAAAAATCCAAATTCAAGAGAAAAAAATATTTTTAAAAATTCTTTAATCTTTCAAAAACAATTAAAAAATTTAACAATCTCTGCATCTTCTTAAAAATCTTAAAAACTATGTGGTTTGTGTAAAATATTCTTCTTAAAAATATTCTTAACAAATACGAATTTAAGTTCTTTAACTTTAAGGTTCTTTTAAAATATTCTTTAAAAAACTCAACGTTTTAAGAATATTTTTAAAGCCTATACTTGAAAAATATTAAAAAAATAAAATTGAAAACCCCATTTTTAATTTAATATTTTAAAAATAATAACAAACCACAAAATTAAAGGTCTGTGGGGCCTTAAAAAATCGAATTTGAGAGGCTTTGGTTATCAGAAAATATTTCGTAAAAATTGCAAATTTAAGGGTATATGGTCATTTAAAAAATATTTTTTTAAAAATCCTAATTTAAGAGACTATGGTGCTCTTTTAAAAATAAAAAGTAAAAAATCACGTTTAAAACTCTCTGGGTCCTTAAAAAATATTCTTAAAATATAGCGCTTATAAGTTCTTGGTCTTCTTGGACTTTTAAAAACAATTAACAAAAAGTTTACGAGCCTCTGGATCCTTTGCAAAATCTTAAAAATCCACGTCTTTCCTTAAAAAAGATTTTAAAATCTCATTTTTAATAGAGAATAAGGTGTTTTTTAAACAAAGTTTCAAAATCACGGTTAATGCTCTCGGGGTTCTTCAAAAACAAAAAAAATCGTTTTCTGTATTTATTTCTTCTTAAAATTTCACGTTGAAAGACCTTTTGGTCCTTTATTTTATATATATATATATATATATATATATATATATATATATATATATATATATATATATATATATATTTTTAATGTCTGTTGATCCTTTAATTATTTTTTAAAAAATGTTCGATAAAAGATCTGTAAGTCTTTTGAAATATTTTATTAAAAATCCTCTTTAGAAAATCTGTGATCCTTTAATATATTTCTTTCATTTTTAAAGGACTGTTGGTTCTGAAGAATCTTTTCTTAAAAAATACTTTTTAAAAGACCTGTGGGACCTTTAATTTCTTTTCTTAAATAAAAAACAGAAATAAAGGTGTGTGGGTCCTTTGAACATTTTTCTTAAAAACCACGTTTAAAGATCTGTAGGTCCTTTACAATTTTTTCGTAAACAATCCACGTTTATATGATCCTTAAATTTTTGTCCTAAATATCTGAGTTTAAAGGTCTGCGAGTCTTTTACATTTCTTTTTTTGAAAAATCCACGTTTAATGATCTGTGGGTCCTTTAGAATATTTTTTTAAAAAGACTATCTTTAATTGTCTGTGGTTTCTTTAAATTTTTTCACAAACAATCCACGTTTAAATGTTTGTAGGTCCTTTAATATCTTTTCTTAAAAAATCCAACCTTAGAGGTCTGGGAGTGCTTTAAAATTTGTTCAACGATTAAAACTTTAATCGCGTTTTTTTTTAATTTAAAAATCCAGGGATATTCAAGGACATTGTTAAAAATGTTTTCTTAAAAAATCTGTGGGTCCTTTAAATCTTTTTTCTAAAAAATCTGAACTTGAAGTTCTGTGGCCTTTTACATTTTTTCTTGAAAAATCCACGTTTGAATACCTTTGGGTCCTTTAGAATATATTCTTAAAAAATCCTTACAAAAAGACATGTGTACCTTTAATTTTTTTTCTTTAAAATTAAGGTTAAGATTTAAAGGTCTGTAGGTCCTTTAAAAATGTTCTTGAAAACCACGTTTAAAGGTCTGTGGTTCTTTAAAATGTTTTTTTAATCTTCGAAAAATTATTTTAGAAAAATAATTTTCTTAAAAATCCAAGTTTAAAAGTTTTTGGATGTTTTATAATTTCTTCTTTAAAAAAATCAGGTTTAAAAGTAAGGGGGTCCCCTTAAACTTATTTTTTAAAATTGTTGGTTATTCAAAAAATATTTTTAAAAATCCAGCGCGTGCAAATCCGAGTTAAAGGTTCCGCGAGCCCTTAAAAATTGTATTTTTTTTATCCTCATTCAAGTGTTTGTGGGTCTTTTGGAAATATTTCTTTAAAATCCAGTTTAAGGTCTTCAAAAACTATTTTAAGAAAATCTGAGGTAGCATTTTAAGAATTCATATTCGAATTTGTAACGAAGCTCTAAGGATCCTTCAAAAATATTCTTAAAGACCCAAGTTTAAATCTGCGTTTAAGTTTTCAAAGTCGTTTTAAATCTCCACATTTAAGGGTCTGTGGATCTTAATATTATTATGACTTTATAAAGAAATCCGCGGAGGTGTATTTGTTCAGCAAAACTATTTTTAAATATTCTTAGAAAAGTTTTGTTGTTTTTTTTGTTATATTTCCTTGATGTTAGTAATCTAAGCTCCACGTTTAAGTTGCATCACATCAAAAGCAATCTTGACAGCACCATCCTTATTCAGGGGGTAGATTTATACCTTTAGCTATCAAATCAAACCTCTTGCGATTTGAATGAATACCAAACAACAAATCTAAAATCGTTTTTTTCGCTCGAAGGACATGTGACCTCTTCTGCCGCTGCTCATCCCATATCTCATCTCTCTCCTGTTTTGATAAAAATGGTGTCATATGTTTTTATCACTTTTGTAACATGTTACGATTGCTATTGTTCCGAATCATAGTATTTTTTTTTCTACTGCCGATGTGATTCAAGTCAAACGACGAATTTTGTGGTTAATTTTGTTGTGAATCGGTTTAACGAGATTTACCCTAAATGTTGGTTGATTTGTGCGTCGGAAACCGGAGTAGGACAATAAAAACGGCGGTGTCATCTAACAAATTGAGGATTGGGCTGAGGGTTAGTTGTCGGTTTTGATTGTAACACGAGTGCCAGGTATCAAACAAAAACATAAACAAAAGGTTGATCGAAACAAGTTTTGGAAATGTGATGTGCCGTGCAGTCGGGTGGTAGTTAGTGCCGCGCTGCCGCTGCTGCTCGTTATGATGATGGTTAGGCAATGAAAAGGAGATTCATAAAAATTTCACAAGCAATTAATGGTTACTGCCAAAATAGTGATTTGTATGTAATTATCATTATGTAACCTAGCTACAATGTTTGTAGCTCACACACAAACATACATGTACACGAAGATATGAATGATATATTTACACAGATGTTTGAATTGCGGGAATGGAGGACCTTCGTTTTCAAAAGTCGATCAGGTAGGGCATTAATTTGAATATGAAAGGTCACTGAACTAAAAATTTTGGATGAGCCCTCAACTGTAGGGTCAGAAGGATATGGAACGACCAACATCTAATTATGTGTTAGGTGTGGATTTTTTAAAAAGGTTTTTTAAGTAACCTAAAGGCCTCCAAACGTGGATTTAAAAAAAAAAAAATATATTCCATTTTTTTACAAAATATTTTTTAAGTAACCCAAAGACCTCTAGGCGTGGATTTTTTAAAAATGTTTTTTAAATAACCCAAAGACTTATACGCGTGGTTTTTTTTAAAATATTTTTTAAACAACTCAAAGAGTTCTAGGCGTTTTGTTTTTAAAAAAATATTTTTTAAATAACCAAAAGACAAAATAATAATTGTGTTTTTTTTTTTAAATATTTTTTAAATAACCCAAAGAGTTCTAGGCGAGGATTTTTTAAAAATATTTTTTAAGTAACCCAAAGACCTCTAGGCGTGGATTTTTTAAAAATATTTTTTAAGTAACCCAAAGACCTCTAGGCGTGGATTTTTTTAAAATATTTTTTAAGTAACCCAAAGACCTCTAGGCGTGGATTTTTTAAAAATATTTTTTAAGTAACCCAAAGACCTCTAGGCGTGGATTTTTTAAAAATATTTTTTAAGTAACCCAAAGACCTCTAGGCGAGGATTTTTTAAAAATATTTTTTAAGTAACCCAAAGACCTCTAGGCGTGGATTTTTTAAAAATATTTTTTAAGTAACCCAAAGACCTCTAGGCGTGGATTTTTTAAAAATATTTTTTAAGTAACCCAAAGACCTCTAGGCGTGGATTTTTTAAAAATATTTTTTAAGTAACCCAAAGACCTCTAGGCGTGGATTTTTTAAAAATATTTTTTAAGTAACCCAAAGACCTCTAGGCGTGGATTTTTTAAAAATATTTTTTAAGTAACCCAAAGACCTCTAGGCGTGGATTTTTTAAAAATATTTTTTAAGTAACCCAAAGACCTCTAGGCGTGGATTTTTTAAAAATATTTTTTAAGTAACCCAAAGACCTCTAGGCGTGGATTTTTTAAAAATATTTTTTAAGTAACCCAAAGACCTCTAGGCGTGGATTTTTTAAAAATATTTTTAAGTAACCCAAAGACCTCTAGGCGTGGATTTTTTAAAAATATTTTTTAAGTAACCCAAAGACCTCTAGGCGTGGATTTTTTAAAAATATTTTTTAAGTAACCCAAAGACCTCTAGGCGTGGATTTTTTAAAAATATTTTTTAAGTAACCCAAAGACCTCTAGGCGTGGATTTTTTAAAAATATTTTTTAAGTAACCCAAAGACCTCTAGGCGTGGATTTTTTAAAAATATTTTTTAAGTAACCCAAAGACCTCTAGGCGTGGATTTTTTAAAAATATTTTTTAAGTAACCCAAAGACCTCTAGGCGTGGATTTTTTAAAAATATTTTTTAAGTAACCCAAAGACCTCTAGGCGTGGATTTTTTAAAAATATTTTTTAAGTAACCCAAAGACCTCTAGGCGTGGATTTTTTAAAAATATTTTTTAAGTAACCCAAAGACCTCTAGGCGTGGATTTTTTAAAATATTTTTTAAGTAACCCAAAGACCTCTAGGCGTGGATTTTTTAAAAATATTTTTTAAGTAACCCAAAGACCTCTAGGCGTGGATTTTTTAAAAATATTTTTTAAGTAACCCAAAGACCTATAGGCGTGGATTTTTTAAAAATATTTTTTAAGTAACCCAAAGACCTATAGGCGTGGATTTTTTAAAAATATTTTTTAAGTAACCCAAAGACCTATAGGCGTGGATTTTTTAAAAATATTTTTTAAGTAACCCAAAGACCTCTAGGCGTGGATTTTTTAAAAATATTTTTTAAGTAACCCAAAGGCGTGGATTCTTTAAAAATATTTTTTAAGTAACCCAAAGGCGTGGATTCTTTAAAAATATGTTTTAAGTAACCCAAAGGCGTGGATTCTTTAAAAATATTTTTTAAGTAACCCAAAGGCGTGGGTTCTTTAAAAATATTTTTTAAGTAACCCAAAGGCGTGGATTCTTTAAAAATATTTTGTTAAATAATCCACAGATCTCTAGGCGTGGATTTTTTAAAAATATTTTTTTGAATAACTCACAAACCTCTAGGCGTGGATTTTTTAAAAATATTTCTTTAAATAACCCACAGACCTCTAGGCGTGGATTTTTTAAAAATATTTTTTTGAATAACTCACAAACCTCTAGGCGTGGATTTTTTAAAAATATTTCTTTAAATAACCCACAGACCTCTAGGCGTGGATTTTTTAAAAATATTTTTTAAATGAATTTTTGATTTTTTTAAATATTTTTTAAGTAACCCAAAGACCTGTAGGCGTGGATTTTTTTAAATATTTTTTAAGTAACCCAAAGACCTCTAGGCGTGGATTTTCTAAAAATATTTTTTGAATGAATTTTTGATTTTTTTAAGTATTTTTTATGTAACCCAAAGGCCTGTAGCCGTGGATTTTTTTAAATATTTTTTAAGTAACCCAAAGACCTCTAGGCGTGGATTTTTTAAAAATATTTTTTAAATGCATTTTTGATTTTTTTAAATATTTTTTTAAGAAACCCAAAGACCTGTAGGCGTGGATTTTTTTAAATATTTTTTAAATTAATTTTTGATTTTTTTAAATATTTTTTAAGTAACCCAAAGACCTGTAGGCGTAGATTTTTTTAAATATTTTTTAAATTAATTTTTGATTTTTTTAAATATTTTTTAAGTAACCCAAAGACCTGTAGGCGTGGATTTTTTTAAATATTTTTTAAATTAATTTTTGATTTTTTTAAATATTTTTTAAGTAACCCAAAGACCTGTAGGCGTGGATTTTTTTAAATATTTTTTAAATTAATTTTTGATTTTTTAAATATTTTTTAAGTAACCCAAAGACCTGTAGGCGTGGATTTTTTAAAATATTTTTTAAGTAACCCAAAGACCTCTAGGTGTGGATTTTTTAAAAATATTTTTTTAATGAATTTTAGATTTTTTTAGAAATTTTTAAGAATAATATTTTACAGGAACAATAAACAAACCAGTCGTTGAAGATGTTTTATATTTTCCAACATTTATTCAAGTCCCCAGAAAAAAAGTGATTTGTGTTGCGACAACAACCTGCTGTTCATAAATCGAAACCATTCTTGCATGAAATATAATTCAAAAGCTCATTCAAAATTACCCACTCCACCTGCTGTGGCAACGTAAACCCTCTGCAGGTTAGAAATGGCATAGAGACCATCAAAAAAAGGAAACCCCGAGAACTTTATTTGGAGATGTTTGAAATGCAATGATGCTGAACCAAATGCCAGCAAGGGTTTCGCCGTCATGTTGATGTTGTCAGACACCATCCAGAACAAATTGAGAAGAAAAACCAAACCAAACACACACACACTTACAGATAAACTGGCGAATTCTTCTGGGGAAAGTGTGAACAACATTTTTCATAAATTTAACAACAACAAGAACAATAATAATAATTCTGCTCATCATAAAAGCAAAACCCTAATCGATGTTGTTTAACTCGACAGGGGGCAGGCAACTAGGCAGGAGGTAGGCTAGGCAAGCAAAGGACTGCAAGGACTTGTGCCAGGAGTAAATGTAATAACATTAAAAAGTATAACAACAATTCCAACAACAACAGCAGTCATAGGAACATATATGTAAATATTATAAACTTGCCAAAGTTAAGGGTTTGTTGTTGGTCCTGGCTCATCTTCATCTTTCTGTTTGGTTTCTGTTACGAATTCCCCCTCGGCCTTGGCAATTCAAACGATACGACGAGGACGACGACAAAACAAGTAAACAAGAAAAAGTCCCCTGAGGCTGTTTGCCAACGCTGCCATACATAATTTAAAGGACAGGGGTGAAACGATGACAGAAGTTGCATTCTGGCATCCCCCGCCCTCGTCAAGGAAGATAGATCAGACACAGCAGTATATAGCGATGATGGATTTTGGGATTCTTTAGAATTTACCTCCAGTTTTGTTTGAACATTCTCTATCATTTTTCTTCCCTTTTTTATTGGGTTAGGTTTTCGGTTTGGGCTTCGTGGATGAGTTCCAAATTTGGTTTGTTTCTTTGTTGTCGATTCGACGATGGGTGTTTACTAGACCGCGGCAATGCAATAACAAACCAATTACTGTTAGATTGGCCACATATTAAAAGTTGAATGGGAAACACATCTGTCGCGTCTGTGAAAAAAAAAGAAAAATATGCAACAACAAAAACAATACCAACATGGACAAAAAAGGATACATTTGCTTGTGGATATTTGTTTTTATACAAAAGGGAACTATATTTTTTCGCAACTGTTGAAAAAAACTTACGACTGTGAAAGGGAAACCCCCCAAAACCAGAGCCAACAACAAAGGACAACAGTTTAGGGCATGCTGGTGTTATTTTTTAGCTGGTTGTTTAAGGGCAAGGCACAGTGGCTAAAACAAACTGCAAAACATATTTTTTTAAATATTTACGCCCAGAGGTCTTTGGATTACTTAAACAATATTTTAAAAACTCCACACTTGGAGGTCTTTGGGTTACTTAAAAAATATTTTTAAAAAATCCACGCCTAGAGGTCTTTGGGTTACTTAAAAAATATTTTTAAAAAATCCACGCCTAGAGGTCTTTGGGTTACTTAAAAAATATTTTTAAAAAATCCACGCCTAGAGGTCTTTGGGTTACTTAAAAAATATTTTTAAAAAATCCACGCCTAGAGGTCTTTGGGTTACTTAAAAAATATTTTTAAAAAATCCACGCCTAGAGGTCTTTGGGTTACTTAAAAAATATTTTTAAAAAATCCACGCCTAGAGGTCTTTGGGTTACTTAAAAAATATTTTTAAAAAATCCACGCCTAGAGGTCTTTGGGTTACTTAAAAAATATTTTTAAAAAATCCACGCCTAGAGGTCTTTGGGTTACTTAAAAATATTTTTAAAAAATCCACGCCTAGAGGTCTTTGGGTTACTTAAAAAATATTTTTAAAAAATCCACGCCTAGAGGTCTTTGGGTTACTTAAAAAATATTTTTAAAAAATCCACGCCTAGAGGTCTTTGGGTTACTTAAAAAATATTTTTAAAAAATCCACACTTGGAGGTCTTTGTGTTAATTAAAAAATATTTTTAAAAAATCCACGCCTAGAGGTCTTTGATTTATTTAAAAAATATTTTTTAAAAAATCCAGGCCTTGAGGTCTTTGGGTTATTTAAAAAATATTTTTTAAAAAAATCCACGCCTAGAGGTCTTTGGGTTATTTAAAAAATATTTTTTAAAAAATCCAGGCCTTGAGGTCTTTGGGTTATTTAAAAAATATTTTTAAAAAATCCACGCCTAGAGGTCTTTGGGTTATTTAAAAAATATTTTTAAAAATTCTCCACGCCTAGAGGTCTTTGTGTTATTTAAAAAATATTTTTAAAAAATCCACGCCTAAAGGTCTTTGGGTTATTTAAAAAATATTTTCTAGAAGTCTTTGGGTTACTTAAAAAATAATTTTAAAAAATCCACGCCAAGAGCCCCTTAGGTTATTTAAAAAAAAATAATAAATATATATTTGTCCCCTTTATCCCACTGTGCCCCTTTTCCTATCCCTTGTAATGAGTTTTTCTTCCAACATAGTTAACGGAACGCTAAATTGTGTTACCAAAACATTCATCCGCCTGGATGTGGGCATATGTGCTGACAGTGGATGCGACCGTGTATCATTGTCCGAACAATGCGACAGGAGTCATTGCTATTCCTTGTTAACAGATACCACCGTTATTTCTCAACTAAAGGAGAATAAAGCGAAGCCGAGTAGCAGCTTCATTCTCAGTATGAGTTCCAGGCGTTCGGTCATGGCAAATTGCCTGTGGAGTGGTGGGGGGCGTAAGAACATCTATTATTGCTGTTGTTGCTGTTGTTTGTTGGTGACAAAAGGTAAAACAGCCACACAGTTGGGGGGCTGGCTAAGGGGTGTTAACGCCCTCTTCGTATGTTGCAAAAACGCTGGCAGGAAGGAACAACAACCGAAAAAAAGGTGAACACAAAAATATGATTATGAAATGATGATTATTATAATTAGTATTGTTCGTTTGCCACAGTTTCATCTGTTAGTGTTTCTTTTTTGGTTTTTGTTATTGTTCTTTCATCAGCTTCCTCCCTCATTGGGTTCCTCACCTTCAAATGGTCCACCTTTATTTTGTTGAGCCCGTGTGCGTGCCCTTCAAAGGAACCTGTATTCCGATTGTCTGGGGTATGTTTTGTGTTTTTTCGACACAGATGTTTATTTAGTTAACGTGTCCCGTGTTTGTTTTTTTCCAAGTTATGTCCTTATTCCGGTCTTTGTTTCAGTCATTCATCGCAGAGTTTCGTGGCAAAAACGCCACAAAGAGCTGGTTAATAATGATCAAGAAACATGCAATTAGGGCGTTTGTTAGCATTTATGCCTTTCTTTTTTGTGTTTCTTGGCATTTGAATGACTTTCTTTAGGTTACTGCGGAATAGGGGCGTGGGATTGTTTACAAATGGACAAAATAAGGGAAATTTTACTTTCAAATGATGGTGTATGTTGATGACCTGGACCAAAAGCATGGAAGGGAATATTATATAGGTTTTGACCCAGATATTGAAATGTATCGAAATATTGGATTCAAAAAAAAAAAAACAAAAAAAAACAGTAAAGAAAGTCTTAAAGTCTGACGAGGCCGACTTTATGATACCCTACACCACTTTGCTAATTTAGTAGAGCTCCGAATAACAATTAAAAGTTTTTATGGGAGAATTCAATCATACACGCTATGATTATAATTATAATTTAAAGTTCAAAGGGCTAAAACATGCCGAAGCATTTGTATCTTTTAAATTCGGACTTACATTACCCATTTGGTGCACAATTAATAAAAAGATATATATGGGAGCTATATCCAAATCGGAACCGATCTCGATAAAATTTGGCAAAGATATTTCTGAGTTGTATTTGATATATTTCCCTGAATATCGTTGTTACAGAGTGCATACTACGGCTGTGGGTAAAAAATATAACAAATCGGATGAACAATATATATGGGAGCTATAGCTATATCTGAATCGATCTTCACCAAATTTGACATACTAGCTTCTGGACTCAATTCGGTCATAAGTGCCAAATGTCTTCCCATTTGAGCAAATATTAGACGTTTGGTGCACAATAAAAAGTAAATCGGACGAAGTTATATATGGGAGCTAAATCCAAATCTGAATCGATCTTGATAAAATTTGCCAAACATAATTCTGAGCTGTACTTCATATATTTCCTTGAATATCGTTGTTACGGAGTGCATGTTACGGCTGTGGGTAAGAAATATAACAAATCGGATGAACAGTATATATGGGAGTTATAGCTATATCTCAACCGATCTTCACCAAATTTGACATACGAGCTTCTAGACTCAATTTGGTCGTTAGTGCCAAAATTCATCCCATTTGGGCAAATATTAGACGTTTGGTGCACAATCAAAGGTAAATCGGACGAAGTTATGACTTGTTGGGAGATATATCCAAATCCGAACCGAACTCGATAAAATTTAAAATTCTGACCTGTATTTGATAAATTTCCCCAAATATTGTTGTTACAGAGTGCATATTACGGCTGCGGAGGACAAAAATAACAAATCGGATGAACAATATATATGGGAGCTATAGCTATATCTGAACTGATTTCGATCAAATTTGGTATACTTATTTTCAGGCCTAATTTGATTGTATGTGCAAAATTCCATGCTATTCGGGCTGATATTACACATTTGGTGCACAATAAAAGGCAAATCGGACGAAGATATATATAGGAGCCATATCTAAATTTTTACCGATTATCTTCAATTTTAATAGGGTTCGTCCTTGGACCAAACAAATGATTTGTGCAAAATTTCATCTGGATCGGGTATTAAATGCGAACTGTACTTTGTTCACAAAAATACATGGACAGACGGATGGACGGACGGACATGCATAAATCGACTCAGAATGTGAATCTATGCAGATCATCAAAAGGAACTACGGGTCTATCTCTTTTCCTTTTGCCTGTTACAAACAAATGCACAAAGACATAATACCCTGACCGCCTTGAGGTGTAGGGTATAAAAATATGTATTGTAGCATATTATTACCTGATTAAGTATTGTGAGCATTCATATCGAAACGTAACCAAGTATAATGGGACATACTAAGTTATCTCCATCCGGTATAAACTCGACGGAATCAAGTCTCACTATGCTCCTTTTTCGACATTCGGAGATATGGGTCTGGTGGGATACGGAAAATGCCCCTGCACTTGATGCCTCTTGTTGAGGTTGGGACATGAACTATATGACTGAGAGATAATAGGCGCTCGACAATTATCTTTGTGATCCCAGTAATAAAAGCAACTAGGTTCGGCCAGGTCGAGCTTGTTAAACCCTCCCACGATTTTCCTGCAAATCAAAAATTTCGGAAAAATTCCATCGAAAAATATCGCTCAAAGAAAAATTGTTATATGGGGGTTTTTCCAAGACCTACAGGCTGGGATGAAAAAACTGCAAACAATTTCAGGCTGCGGTAATTTCTAAGCCACTCGTCCGACAACTGTTAAAATTATTCCAGTGACATTATATTGTTTACAAGCAAGCGTACAATAGCATTTTGGTGAGAATTTTCCAGAAAAAATGTTATTCGTGATGGAATTCAAGCGTGATCGTGTGATTTCTTTATATTTGGCACATGTGGCTATCGCTAGAGCACTCCAGCATTTGTCTCGTACCATCGCTCGTTACCGTGATACTGGTAGCGTAGCCCGAAGTCAAGGAAGTGGACGGTAGAAAACAGCAACATCAGCTGAAATGCTTCGAGAAGTAAAGAAGCGACTGGATCGAAACCCGTGTCGCTGTGGCCGAAAAAATGGCTCGTGAGCTGTATATATCGCAAATATTCCATTCGGCAAATATTGAGAAATGAGCCCGGGGTAAAGCCATTGAAATTCCAAAAAGTGCAAGAACTAACACCGCAACAGAAAGAAAATAGACACAAAAGAGCTAAAGAGTTGCTTCGCTTGGCAGAAATTTGTGAACTGCCTAATTTGGTTTTCTCCGATGAGAAAACATTCTTTGTCCAGCATTTTGTAAACAAAAAAAAAAAAAAAAACCAGTAAAGAAAGTCTTCAAGTCGGCCGGGCCGACTTTATGATACCCTACACCACTTTGCTAATTAAGTAGAGCTCCACATAACAATTAAAAGTTTTTATGGGAGAATTCAATCATACACGCTATGATTATAATTATAATTTAAAGTTCAAAGGACTAAATATGCCGAAGCATTTGTATCTTTTAAATTCGGAATTGTATTGCCCATTTGGTGCACAATTAATTTGAAATCGGATAAAGATATATATGGGAGCTATATCCAAATCTGAACCGATCTCGATAAAATTTGGCAAAGATATTTCTGAGCTGTATTTGATATATTTCCCTGAATATCGTTGTTACGGAGTGCATATTACGGCTGTGGGTAACAAATACCTCAAATCGGATGAACAATATTTATGTGAGCTATAGCTATATCTGAACCGATCTTCACCAAATTTGACATACTAGCTTCTAGACTCAATTCGGTCGTAAGTGCCAAATTTCAAAATTTAGACGTTTGGTGCACATTCAAAGGTAAATCGGACGAAGTTGTATATGGGAGCCATATCCAAAATCCGAACCGATCTCGATAAAATTTAACAAAGGTATTTCTGAGCTGGATTTGATATATTTCCCCAAATATTATTGTTACAGAGTGCATATTACGGCGGCGGTGGACAAAAATAACAAATCGGATGAAAAATATATATGGGATTATAGCTATATCTGAACCGATTTCGATCAAATTTGGCACACATATTTTCAGGCTTAATTTGGGTGTATATGCAAAATTCCATACACTTCGGGCTGATATTACACGTTTGGTGCACAATAAAATGCAAATCGGACGAAGATATATATGGGAGCTATATCTAAATTTTGACCGATTATCTCCAATTTCAATAGGGTTCGTCCTTGGGCCAAACAAAAGATCTTTGCAAAATTTCATCTGGATCGGGCAATAAATGCGACCTGTACTTTGTTTACAAAAATACATGGACAGACGGACGGACGGACGGACGGACGGACGGACGGACGGACGGACAGACGGACGGACAGACGGACGGACGGACATGCATAAATCGACTCAGAATGTGATTCTATGCAGATCATCAAAAGGAACTATGGGTCTATCTCGTTTCCTTCTGCCTGTTACAAACAAATGCACAAAGACATAATACCCTGACCACCTTGTGGTGTAGGGTATAAAAACAGCCGATGGTCGCTCTCTCCGTTCGTATTAATCGACCGCGGCATCAGAATTAATGCCGAATATTAACGCGAAAATATTTTGGAGGGTGTATTAATAAAGCCTTGGGCATGTAAACATTGTGGACGTAGACCTGACTGGACTCAGCAAGAATGGTTACAAAATGAGGTTCTTCGCTTCATTTCCAGCGCAGAATGGCCACCAAAATCTCTGGATATCCGTTGGACTAATGTGTCTGGAGTTTTTTGGAAAGCAAGGTTGGTACTAAAAAATACAAAAGTGTCGATAACCTCAAGCAAGCGTTTTGCCGGGAATGGGCCAAAATACCGCAGAGCAGTATTTGGGCCGCGTGTGACGGTTTCATTGGCCGTTTGAAGGCCATAATTCGTGCCAAGGATGACCAATTCGAACAAATCTAAACTTATTCTAAAATTTGACGCCGATTCCGATAATTTTTGCTTTCATTCAATAAAATTTAAAAAAAACGTAAAAATTATGGCATTCGACTTTGTTGGAGTTTTTTTTATATCACCCCGTACATCTGTCGGCAAAACCGACTGATACTTTTTAACATGTTTAATTCTTTTTATACCCGCCATAGTATGGATGTTAAGTTTGTCATTCCGTTTGTAACACCTCGAAATATACATTTTAGACACAAAGTATATATATTCTTGATCAGCATAAAATTCTATGTCGATTTAGCAATATCCGTCCATCTGTCCGTCTATCCGTCCGTCCGTCTGTGGAAATCACTCTAGTTTCCGAACGAAATGAAGTAGGTTGATAAAATTTTACTCAAATGTGTATAATATCTGCAGGACTTTGGGTATTGAAAATGTAGGTCATGTAGGTCCACGTCCTCGTATAGCCCCCATTAAAAGGTACCTCCCGATATTCGTTATTTTGATGATTTTAGCGACATTATTCACTGGAATAGTTTCAAATTTGGTATTTGAAGTTCGTAATAGATACTACATCCTAAGACAGAAAATGAGCCATGTAGGTCCACGTCTTCGTATAGCCCTCATATAACGGTGCCTCTCGATATTGGGTATTTTGATGATTTTAGCGACATTGTTTACCCGAACTATTTCAAATTTGGTATTTGAAGTTCGTAATAGATACTACACCCTATGACAGAAAATTGCCTATGCAGGTCCAGGTCTTCGTATAGCCCCCATATAACCGTACCTCCAGATATTGGGTATTTTGATGATTTTAGCGACATTTTTTACCGGAAAATTGCCTATGCAGGTCCAGGTCTTCGTATAGCCCCCATATAACCGTACCTCCAGATATTGGGTATTTTGATGATTTTAGCGACATTTTTTACCGGAACTATTTCAAATTTGGTATTTGAAGTTCGTAATGGATACTACACCCTATGCCAAAAATTGTCTGTGTAGGTCCACTTTTATAACCCCATGGTACCTACTTATATTCGGTATTTTAATGATTTTAGCTACATTATAAACAGATTTTTTTTTTCAAGTTTCGCATTTGAATATTGTAATAGTTTGTGACAAAAGTTGCCCATGCAGGTCTACGTGGTCGTATAGACCCTAATATACGGCTACATTCGGTATTTTTAAGATTTGAACAGAATTTTTAACGGATTTTATTTTTTTTTTGAAAATTGCCAAATTTTTACCGAATGTTGGAAGGAATTCAAAGTTCGGCCCGGCCGAACTTACTGCATTTTTACTTGTTTATTTTCAAATTAAAACATCTTAACATAAAATATTGACTGCCATTGAGTTAAACACATTTGGCAAATTGAACGGTGCTCAGCGAAACTGCAACGAATCGAATTGAATTCTATCCAGTTCCAGTCGTTTGACACGAGTATTAATATGAAAATATTGCCAAAAGCAGTAGCAACCGTTTGCCGATGCCATTGCCAGAGCAGGAGTCGGTGTTTTGCAGCGTTGCAGCCGGGTAGAATCGTTGAAGCCACATTTTCGTTCGCTTAACAATCTGACAAATTCCTTTAGCCTCGTCGAGGTGTTAAATCGTAATGACATGATATGCCAGAGTCACTGAGCGACAACATAGCATAGCATGGCGTGAACATGACACACACACACATGCACACTCTCTATCGGTGGCAGCAACACTATCTGTAGCAGCAGGAAGGCAGGCAGGCAAACAGGCCAGAACTACCATAAACTCGTATCAACATCACCTTTGGCTTGATGTAAATGAACAACAGCAACAAGATTGGTGACAAGTCTACTGTCACATGCAAACGCATGCAAGGTATGTGTATATGTAATACAAGGTGTGTGTGGCGGTCCATTCTCCTCGTTCCAAGAAGATTATGTAACCATAAGGTTGACATTTTACGGCAAACATCCTTGTGGAGATGGTTAGATATGGAGCGACAGGGAGTGTTAGCCTTATTTGGACGCCTAGCAAAGGACAGGTAAGATATGTAGGTATATATCATCTGATATGTGATGTCTGATTTTTAACTATGACGTTTAATACTCAGTCGGGAGATAGGGTATTTTATTTCGCCAAAGGTCCTGCAACTAAATAATACCAGAGATTGCATAAAAATAGTTGAACTTATTTTAGTTGAAAATCGAAAAATGTTCCAAAGATTAGTCGCAACCCTCAACGCCATCATTACTTGCCGTGCGGTGAGCACACACACACACTCACATCGTCACATCGTCACTCTCACTTAATCGTCTTATGATTTTATGTCGTCGATGACAGAATTAACTTCACGTCTGAATAAGCAATTTAATCGCATTAAATTGTTTCGCTTTGATATCTCGCAAATGGCTTAAAGAAGGTCATACCGTAACCGGTAACGGTATATTTTATTATTAGCATTAAAAGTGCCACTAAAGAGATTCTGCACTTCCAAGAATGGGATGTGGGATAAGAAGTTCATATTAATCTTTCGCACTAAAACCTTTATATAATTAGGATGTGTTTTTGCGTCATGTAACCAAATTAGGGGCATGATAAAATTTAGTTCAGATCGCCACTGACACAGTTGTTGCTCTCATATAGCTGCAATAGGCCTCTGTGTACCCTCCACTATACACAGTATGGGGCGTATATTAGGTTCGTAATTCCGTTTGTAACTCATCGAAGTAATAATTTTAGACCTAACAAAGTATATGTATTCTTGATCAGCGTAAAATTCTAAGACCATTTAGTCATGTCCGTCCGTCTGTACGCCTGTTGTAATCACGCTAGAGTCAAAACGATTTAAGATAGAAAGCTAAAATTTTGAACAGATCCCTCTTTTGTCTGCAGGCAGGTCAAGTTCTAAGATGGGCTATATCGGTCCACTATATCATATGGCCCCCGTATAACGGTGCCCCCCGATATTCGGTATCTTGATGATTTTAGCCACATGTTCCAATGGAATGGTCTGAAAATCCACACAAGGAGTTCCTCGTGAGTACTTTATCCCTTGAAATAGAGTTATTTATATAGGTCCACGATATCGTATAGCCCCCATATAACGGTACCCCCGGTATTCGGGATTTTGATAATTTTAACCACATATTCCAATGGAATTATCTGAAAATCCACACAAGGTGTTCCTTGTGAGTACTTTACCCCCAGACATACATTTTTCTGTATAGGTCCACAACATCATATATCCCCCTATATATCGGCACCCTCCGATATTAGGTATTTTAAAGATTTTAAAAGAATTTTTAATGGTTTTTATTTTTTTGAAAATTTTCTAATTCGTTCCAAATGGTGGAGGGTATTCAAAGTTCGGCCCGGCCGAACTTACTGCTTTTTTACTTGTTTAAATATAATTTGACTTCTGTTATGTTTACTCAAATTGTTGACTCTATATGGAGTAGATTCCGAAGGAATGGGCCAATATTGTCCATTTCGTATCGGTTTTGCCGACAGCCTTGAGTTATGATTATTCAAACTTTTGACCTCTAATGGTGGAGCTTCCGAAGCAGTTGACCTATTCGTATCTGACCAAGACTGATATAAGTATTACAACGTGTCAGATTTTGACTATATCGACTATTACCTATACTGTATATAAGATATGTGCAAATTCTTTGAAAAAGTGGAAATATGCGTGAGGTAACAGATATAGCGGACCGAAGTATTCCATTTTCATACTTCATCTAATACAGATAAAAATATTTATATGTGCAAACTTTGAAGAAAATCGAACATTTATATCCAATGTTATGGGAAGCAGTAAGAACTTCTTGAATATTAAAAACATTGACCCTTTGTGGGGGAGGTACCAGAAGGAGTAAGCCGATATATCCCATCTTGTGTTAGTAGAAATAATAAGATGTGTAAACCATGAAGAGAACCGGAACCTAATTTCGGATTTTATGATCGTTTTGGTTATTCAAAACTTTGACCCGTTGTGGGGAAGGTACCAAAAGGAATGGTCCGATCTCTACCATTTTTGTAAGAGATATTGTGTTGATAGAAATATTGAGATGTGCCAAATCTGAATGGAATCGGATGTTAATTTCGCGTTTTATAAGCTATTTAAAAGGTTAACCCTTTGTGGGGAAGGTACCAGAGAGAATGGAGCAATATATCCCATATAGCAGCAGATCTTGTGATAGTATTAGTATTGGGATACGTGAAATATGAAAATAATCGATTGCTTATTTTATGAGGGTCGTAGTTTTTTGGAATTTTGACCTAATGAGTGGGAGGTACGAGAAGGGGTGGTTCGATGTACTCCATCACAGATGATCTTGTGTTAGTAGATATATTAGAAGGTGCTGAGTTTGAAAATAATTGGATTAATATTTCGGATTTTATGATCGTTTTGGTTACTCAAAAATTTGACCCTTTCCATCTTCACACCAGACATTGGGTTAATAAAAATCGATCGAAGACAATCGGACTCTTATATCACATTTTAGAAGATAATTACTCAAATTTTTGACCCTTTGTGGGGAGGTACATGATGGATTATACCAATATAGTCCATTTTCGCACATAACCCAGCACTGATGGAAATATTAGGATTTGCAAAGTTAGAGCAAAATCGGATTATCCTTTCTCTTTCTGTGCAGTAAAGTATTTTCTATGAACATTTTAACATTTTGTGGGGAAGGTACCAGAAGGAGTGGACCCATATTGCCCATCTCCGAACTCGACCTAAGTTTGATAATAATATTAAGATGTATTAAGTGTGGATTGATTCGGGTAATGTCTTCGAGTGTTATCGTTCAAACCTGCCAGACAGAAAGACGGGCGGATGGACATCGCTAGATCGACTCCAAATGTCCTGAAACGGATTTGGCACAAAGAGACCTAGACCCTTGGTCTCCGTTATTTCGATTAATCACGTTTTGGCCGTATCAAATGATATAGGCCCACTCTAGGCATATGGCTGAGGGTATAAAAATTAAAGACTATAGCTAGTGGTCTGGAAAATATATATGCCTGCATTTTCGGAAAACTTAATAATTTAAACTTTAGATTTAAGTCTAAAAAAGGAAATTATAAAATTTGCTGCTTGGATTTAAAACGAATTTAATATTTCCTAAAAAGATTACAATCCAAAAAAAGGAAATTATTTGTCCCTATCAAAACGAAGTCCGTATATCATTCGAATGATATAAGACCTGGGCTATAAAAATGTAAAGCACTAAAAGCCAACGAAACAAGACTCAATGAGGCTAACAAGGCGCTCTTTAATCTCCTGCAGCTTAACTTGAATGGAAATAAGTCATCTGACGAATATGAAATGGAATTTATTACAAATCTAATAATAACTGTAATAACAAAAAAATAATAACAACAACAACAGCAACTGCATAACAAATAAGTCATAAAATTCAACGATGAGAGGAGGAGGAGTAGTCGGGGGTAAATTCATTCAAGTGTAGTTGTATTTGGATGAAATATCCTCAGAGGTTGGTTGTTGCTACAGAGCAAACATGTTGTATATCCTACTTAAAACTTACTACTTTCAGTCATCCATCCAGCCAGTCATTCACTCACTCATTCAGTCGGAGAGCTTTATCATTCGAATCGTATCAATCAAGTCCATGCCATGGGGAAAGAGGAAAGCTGGAAGGGGGTGTCCCCCAGCAAAAAAAGAAAGAAAAATAATGTTGTTAGAATCCCATCTTAATCATCATCACCGTTCTCACCATCTCACCAGATTTAGGCGATAGAATGGAAAAAGAACCACCGGACAAGTGATGTTTGAACGAAGCAAACGTAGAAAAAAAGCAACAACAAAAATAAATCGAGAGACATTAGATGACAGTCATTCATTCAGTTTGTTTGTCTGTCTGTCCATTCATCTATCCGTACCGGCCATCCATCCCCTCTATAAATATGTTTTTTTTTCTTCTTCTCGCCTTTGAGGAGTTTGAGGTGATGGAGGGCTCATCAAATGTTTGCTTGAATGACTCGCTTGGCTGCTTTGTCAGTTGTTTGGTTGGTGGCTGTATCAACAGTGGCACTGTCTGCTGCGGCAATCCAGCAGAAAATGGCAAAAATGTAAAACCCACAGCCACAGATTTGACATGGATCAGTAACCTAATGCCAGATTATAATTCAGCCAACGAACCAACGAACGAATGAACGTGTGGTACAAGATGAAATGTTTGTTGGTCTGCATTGTGCCATCTCCCCCCTCCCTCAATCGAACACTCAGTTATGGGTGTTATACTACTTTCGATGTAACTTTGGCGAATGCTTGCTTTGTTTGTTTACGGCTCAAACTGTTTAAATGGTTTGGGTACATGTTGAAAAATTGGCCGGAATATCATCATTCCGCAGAATAATAACTTGTAATACAAAGGAAATATACAGAGATAAGACCAGAAGGTCTTCTTAAAGAAGACCAGGAAATCTTTCTAGGTCTTCCCAAAAGGTCTTTCTATAGAAGACCAATAGGTCTACTTTAAAAAGACCTTATAGGAAGACCACAATGTCGTCTTACAGAAGGCAAGAAGGTCTACTTACAGAAGGCCAGAATGTCTTCTTATAGAAGGTCAGAAGGTCTTCTTATTGAAGCCCAGAAGGTCTTCTCATAGAAGACCAGAAGGTATTCTCATAGACGACCAGAAGGTCCTCTCAGAGAAGGACAGAAGGTCTTCTCAGAGAAGCCCTGAAGTTCTTCTCATATGAAAGGCCAAAAGGTCTTCTCACAGAAGAGCTGAAGGTCTTCTCACAGAAAAGCGGAAAGTCTTCTCACAGAAGACCAAAAGGTCCTCCTACGGAAGACCAAAACGTCTTTCTACAGAAGACCAGAAGGTCTTTTTACAGAAGACCAGAAGGTCTTCCTACAGAAGACCAGAAGGTCTTCGTATAGATGACCGGAAGGTCTTTCTATAGAAGACCAGACTTCCTATAGAAGACCACAAGGTCTTCCTATAGATATCCAGGAGGTCTTCCTATAGAATAAAAAAGGTCTTCCCACAGAAGATCAGAAGGTCTTCCCTCAGAAGTCAGAAGCTCTTCCCATAGAAAACTAGAAGGTCTTCCTATAGAAGACCAGGAGGTCTTCTTATAGAAGACCAGGAGGTCTTCCTATAGAAGACCAGGAGGTCTTCCTATAGAAGACCAGAAGGTCTTCGTATAGAAAACCAGAAGGTCTTCGTATAAAAGACCAGAAGGTCTTCGTATAGAAAACCAGAAGGTCTTCGTATAGAAGACCAGAAGGTCTTCGTATAGAAGACCAGAAAGTCTTCGTATAGAAGACCAGAAGGTCTTCGTATAGAAGACCAGAAGGTCTTCGTATAGAAGACCAGAAGGTCTTCGTATAGAAGACCAAAAGGTCTTCATATAGAAGGCCAGAAGGTCTTCGTATAGAAGACCAGAAGGTCTTCGTATAGAAGACCAGAAGGTCTTCGTATAGAAGACCAGAAGGTCTTCGTATAGAAGACCAGAAGGTCTTCGTATAGAAGACCAGAAGGCCTTCGTATAGAAGACCAGAAGGCCTTCGTATAGAAGACCAGAAGGTCTTCGTATAGAAGACCAGAAGGTCTTCGTATAGAAGACCAGAAGGCCTTCGTATAGAAGACCAGAAGGTCTTCGTATAGAAGACCAGAAGGCCTTCATATAGAAGACCAGAAGGTCTTCGTATAGAAGACCAGATGGTCTTCCTATAGAAGACCAGATGGTCTTCCTATAGAAGAGCAGAAGGTCTTCCTATAGAAGAGCAGAAGGTCTTCCTATAGAAGAGCAGAAGGTCTTCCTATAGAAGACCAGAAGGTCTTCGTATAGAAGACCAGTAGGTCTTCGTATAGAAGACCAGTAGGTCTTCGTATAGAAGACCAGAAGGCCTTCGTATAGAAGACCAGAAGGCCTTCGTATAGAAGACCAGAAGGCCTTCGTATAGGAGACCAGAAGGTCTTCGTATAGAAGACCAGAAGGTCTTCGTATAGAAAACCAAAAGGTCTTCGTATAGAAGACCAGAAGGTCTTCGTATAGAAAACCAGAAGGTCTTCGTATAGAAGACTGGACGGTCTTCTCATGGAAGACTAGACGGTCTTCTCATGGAAGACTAGAAGGTCTTCTCATGGAAGACTAGAAGGTCTTCTCATGGAAGACTAGAAGGTCTTCTCATGGAAGACTAGAAGGTCTTCTCATGGAAGGTCTTCCTATGGAAGACCATATGGTCCTTCTATAGAAGACCAAAGGCTCTTCCTATAGAAGAACAGAGGGTTCTCCTATAGACGACCAGAAGGTTTTCCTATAGCCAGAGGGTCTTCCTATTGAAGACCAGAGTGTTCTCCTATAGAAGGCCAGATGGTCCTCCTATAGAAGACCAAAGGGTCCAGAAAGACCAGAAAACTCCCTAGACCAGAGGGTCTTCCAAACCAAACGCTTTTCTTATGGAAAACCCAATGGTCTTGTTTTAGAATACCAGAAAGTCCGTAGAGTTTCTTACAGAAGAGCTGAAGGTCTTTTCAGAGACGAGCCGAGCATTTTCTTATGGAGGAGTTCAAGGTCTTATCTCAAAGTACCAGGCGGTTTACCTCTAAAATACCTTCTGATGGTCTGATAGAGGCCATATAGTGGTTCTTATAAAACCTTGTATCCCTATAAAATTTTTTGAAGTTATTTTACCCATCTGAACTTTTTCGGTCCATAGAAGACATTTTGAAGGTCCCTCTATCCTTAGAGGACCTCATTAAATACAGAAGACTATGGATGGCAAATTAAATACCTTTGCCTTTAAAATTTCTCTCCGTGCATTCACAACGTACTTGTTCCTGAAGTACCTTGTTACGTACACAAACTTTGTATATTTACATGAAAATCAGCAGCATCAGTATTTCCATCGCCCATTGCCATTGGAGATTTCCAAAAATTCACGATTTCGTACGATACGTGAACAAGTCGCTGGGTGAAATGTATCACTCATTCGCCTCGCCAGCGTTAACATTAATGTCTGGCTAAGGGGGTGGGGTAGAGTACGGTCCTTCAGCCTTTATCATTCAAGTCATCTTGAATATCATTATCATCATGAGCATCGTCATTGCTCTGAGAATGTGTGAGTGTGTGTGTGTGTGACTGATACAAGTGGTTGTACTTTTGCTACTTTGCCATATTTATATCCTCTCCTCCCCGCTCCACAAAACACACACACAAAATGGAGCTATCTAAGGGATGAAGAATACAACAACTTTATCTCCACTTCTCCCCCAGCACCCCCCTAAACCTGTTTGTGTGCGCTCACATCTACACACGTACAACTTAAAGATATAACAATTCACCGAGGAATTGTTGTGTGGAGCTTTATTTCGTTTGCAGGAGGATGAGGATTATAAATGACCCGAAGTGGAAAAAAAATTGTGTACCTTTGTGCGAAGTATTGTATCCCGAGGTGTATTTATATAGATAAGGATGTGAGTTTGTGTGTGTGTTGGGGTGTATGGCTATGTTTTATGTGTCTGCCTATCTATCTCTATTTGTCTGCAAGTTTGTGTGAGTGTGGCGATGTGCTACCGACATATCTTATGATTATTATGGATAAAGTAAAACTCTTCAATTTTGGACGCCTCCCACTTTTGCGGGCGGTTGGTGAGCCATTTTATCTTTGGTTCGGTGGTATCAGCTTAGGAAAAATAAAAGATTCAACAATGAAAATATGAAAAGCCTTTTGGTTCTAGTTGAAAAAAATTCGTAAACTCTTAAGGTTTTGGCAATGCACATTGGGCTTTGTTCAGGTCCGGCCTGCTTTGAATAATTTATGAGAGTTATTTTGGAGCCATATTTGTTGGGTTTTTTTTATTGACAATTTTTTGCGAAAAAGTTTTCAATTGTTTCGTATGTATTTCATTCAAACTTCGTAGTTTTGGGTATTAATTTTTGACGTCTTCTAGAACATGTACGAGAATTAAATGACAAATCATTTTCTAGAATATTTTGACTATGATCGCATTATAAGGAACCCCATTTGGAGACTTGCTTCAAAGTTAAAATTGTTTACCTAAAATTCTAGCAATACTGACAAATTCCAAGGAATCTTAATCTGCAATTTTCTTTTTTATTTAATTTGGCTCGAGGTAATTAGAATTGTTAAAAGATAATGAAGACGGGGAACTTTGCGATATAAACTTTCAAAACGCCGATACATGTATCTTCCTATACATGTATCTATTTTTAGGTTTACTTCCATAATCTGCTGGATTTTCACAGTAATTATTTTTTATGTTCCACAGTTTTACGTTAAATTTTGAAGGGGGACCTACAGGGTGCAGCAAAGTCTCTTACATTTTTTTTTAAATTTTTATTAAATGAAAGCTAAAATTGTCGGAAATGCATCAAATATTAGAATAAGTTTCGATTTGTTCGAATTGGTCACCTTTGGTACGAATTATGGCCTTCAAACGGCCAATGAAACCGTCACACGCTGCCCGAATGTTGCTCTGCGGTATTTTGGCCCATTACCGGCGAAGCGCTTGTTTGAGGTGATCGACTACCAACTGTGCTTTCCAAAATACTCCAGACACAATAGTCCAAGGATTGGTATCGGGAGATTTTGGTGGCTATTGTGCACTGGAAATGAAGCGAGGAACCTCTGATGCCACGGTACCACTATCGGCTGTTATGGCGGCCCACACCCCCTTTTTGGAATTTCAATGGCTTTACCCCGAGCTTATTTTTCGGCCACTGCGACGCTTCTTTATTTTTCGAACCATTTCTTTTGATGTTGCTGTTGCGTCCACTTTCTTGACGTCGTGGTTTTGGTCAAAAGCCATGATAATATTTTTGCATAACTATGTGACATTATTTCAAGGACGAAATGAAAATAAAATAAAAAAATTAAATGTGAAATTTATGTTCTTTCCGAAAGAGCGTATTAGGTATTTAACGTAGTAGGAACATCTGTTTCAACCAAAACCGATTCTTTTTAGAGATCGTATGTTTTGGAAAATATCGGTTCCAGATTTATGATGATTCAAAAATAGGAGCCATGAGGTTCAACATTTGTTTTTATTTTGTTGTAGATATGGGAACGTTCCTTATGGGAATCTCCATTCTAGTCAAAAGGGTTTCATATCTGCAGAAACTTTACCGCAATTGTAGTGTTGTAGACTATCGAAGGGTGGGCCCAGTCCGACATGGCCTTTGCTTACCTGTTTTATAATGATGGTGTTTCAAACGGGTATAATTAGGATCTTTTCAGATTTCCAAGTTTTCTTTTCGGAAAGAATAATGGGAAAATGTTTACCAAAAAGTTTTCAAAATCGTTCATTTGAAGTTTTCCGAGGAGGATAAAAGAGTTAAACCATTGCACTGTTTAAACGTCTCTATATGTAAACCATAAAAACCAACAGTGACATCAACATAAAATTTCAGCCTTGTAATTTTCTCCTTTACCAAATTTAGTACCATTTAGTACAATTATAGTAGGTATATTCAAAATCAGCTCCTTTTCTCAACCACAGATACCTACAGCGACATTTATACGAAATTTTATGATTTCAGGTCTATTCTATCACCCCGTATCAATTGTAGCACAATTTAGTACTTTCCGTACAATTATAGTACACATTTTCAAAAACACCTTCATATCTCAATACGAGATACCTACAAAGACCTCATCATCAAATTTCGGGATTAAAGCTTTATGCCTTCACCCAATACCAAATTTAGTACTATTTAGTACTTTTCAAGCAGCAATAGCACACAATTCCAAAACTACCTCCATATCTTACCCATAGATATCAACAGCGATATTCATATTAAATTTGAGGATTCCAGCTCTATTTCTTCACCCAATATCCGAATGTAGTACTTTTCATACAATTATAGTACATGTTTTTATAACCTCTCCCAATCTTAATTCCAGATACCAGTATCAAATTAGAGGATTCCAGCACTATCCCTTTATCCAACACCAAATTTGGTACCATTTAGTACTTTTCGTACAAAAATTGGACTCATTCCCAAACTACGCTATATTTCATACACAAATGCCATCAGTAATCGAAACATCAAATTTCCGAATTTTATCTCTATTCCATCACCCAACACCAAATTTAGTACCATTTGGTACTTTTCGTACAATTATAGTACACATATCCGAAACAGCGACCCTAATACCAATTTTCATATTTCAAACACTATCTGTTCACCCAATACTAAATTGTCCCAAATATAGAACTATTTAGTACTTTCGTGCACTTGTAGTACACATTTCCAAAATCCCTTTTTCAACACAAAGCTACCATCAAGAGATATCCCAATATACAAAATTTCAAAATTCCCTCTATATCCGTTCACCCTAAACCAAGCTGTTCCAAATTTAGTACCATTTACTACTAATACAGAACGCATTTCCGAACCATCTCCAATTCTCAAACACAGATACCATCAGTAATTCAAATGTCAGTATTGTATCTCTATCCTTCACCCAATATCAAATTTGGTATACTTTTCGTACAAATATAGGACACATTTCCGAAAATCCCTCCATATGTCCAGGCTACTCAAGAACAGCGACCCTAATATTAAATTTCACATTAAAAGCCTTAAATGTTCACCCAAATTGTACCAAACTGTTCGAAATTTAGTATAATTTTGTACAGTTCTCAAACTTGGTGTACATTTCCAAAACCACCTTCATATATCAAACTTTGATTCCAACCTTGATTCTCATTCCAAATTTTAAGTTTTTATCTCTATCCGTTCACATAATACCAAATGGTACCATTTTAGAACTTTTGGTAACCTGAATCGAATTTCCAAAAGACATCTATTCTGCACTTCATCAGTGACTCTCGTTTCAATTTTCAGAATTCTAACTCATTCCGTTTGTCCAATATTTTAGTACTTTTCATAGCCTTATCAGACGCCTACGCACCAAGACTGATCCTCGTGCAAAATTTCATAATTGTAGCTTCAGAAGCTCCCCCTTTTTTATGCCCTTCACCAAGCATTGTGTGGAGGGTGTATTAAGTTCGTCATTCCATTTGTAAATTATCGAAATAAACATGATAACTTAATGTGAAGTTCAGCAGTTTTCTTTATCCTAATTTCGAAATCGGTCCGTATTTTTCGGATGCCTCGATGTAAACCTATCGCAGTGAGGGACCACAAGGCCTTCTTGTAGAAGACCGGAATGCCTTTTTTTAAAAAGACTAGAAAGCCTTCTAATAGAGGAAAAGAAAGCTTTTTTATAGGAGACCATAGGGTCGTCTTATGGAGGACCGTCTTATAGAAGACCTGAAGGGCAATTTCATTCCCTTCCTTCTGAAACCTCTCCTAAAACGTGATTAAATTTATCACATAGCGTCAAAGGTTTATATATGCCAAAGGTTTTATATATCTTCCTATGTGAAATTTCCCACCATCCAATCGAAAATCGATAGGAAAGTTTCCTATTCCACCATTCTGATACGAAAAAAGGAGTTTAGTTTAAAGGAATATCCCACAGTGTCATACGCCAGTTAACTCCGACCGATTCGGACGAATGCTTAGTGTGAACTTAACCGTAGTTGGCGTTGTTGCCATTTTGTTGTTGTTGTAGTTGTTAGGAGTTTTTGTAATTCGTGTCTGGTGTTATATTTTATTCTACGAATTGGGACTACAACGACTAAGTCCTTGTATTTGCTGGTGGATGGATTCAAATAAGCCTATGTTTCGGAGCATGTTTACATATAACTATGTACTTGGTAGTACAGAAGTATGTAACATCCAGACATATCTGCAGGATCTGTAGGGAGGTGTATACCTATCTACCTGTGGAGAAGATGTGTGTGTGTGTGTTTTTTATTTGTAGATTGCAATTGTGATTCGTGATATTTTTGTTGTTAGCTTTTTTTCTCGGTAGCAGCCCAAAACTCTTGCTCTTAGTAATTGTTGTTGGTAGCCATGTTGTTTGTTTGCCTAGATATGGTTACGCTCTTCGTCGTCGTTGTTGTTGTTGCTGCTGTTTGTTATTTTTGTTTTTTTTTTGTGGTGTCGTTTTTTTTTTCTTTCTCGTCTCTACTCTCATCCAGAACCGAATGTGTCTCTGGGCTGTCATTTTCATTTCGATTTATATCTCCATCATTCCCGCCGTACTTTATGTTTCGTAACGTTTCGTTTCACTTTGTTTTTGGTGTTGTTGGTTTGTTGTCTTGGGAACGTAAAATCATCAGGATGTCATTGTAGAAAATAGCCTCATTGTAAACGGTTTGGTTCGTTCATTCGTTTTGATGTCGCATCAGCTCAGTTAATGTCAGGGGTATCATAGAGATCCGAATGACTGCTTGGGTCCTATGTGGGCTACATACAGCCATACTTTTGTACGTATGTATGTATGTATGTACATTGGATAAACGGTGAACTGCGTAACAAAGTTAGCCAACGTTGCCGGTTAGGTGGGCTCTTTGGCTGACAGTCTGGCTGACTTTATGCTTGTTGTTGGGCTGGCTGGTTGGTTGGTCGACTGATGACACATGGAATAACACGTCTCTCTGTGGCATTGTTAATATTCACATAAAGTCGATGTTGGAATACTTCCGAAAAAAATCTGCAAGTGAGAGACATGTTGTTAAATCTTTGAAAGTGCGTAAAATTATAGGTGGGGAGAATTGTTGATCTGGAGCTGAGATATTAAGAAATTTGGAGAAAATAATGCACTTATGAAAATAGCACTTAATTAGTAAAACTTTTTTTATACACTCCACCATATTATGGAGGATATATTAAGCTTGCCATTCCGTTTGTAACACCTTGAAGTACACATATAAAATTCTATGTGGATTTAGCGATGTCCGTCCGTCTGTGGATATCACTCTGGCTTCCGAACGAATTGAAGTAGATTGATAAAATTTTGCACAAATGTATGTTATGTCTGCAGGACTTTTGGTATTGAAAATGGGCCATGTAGGTCCACATTTTGGTATCGGTATCTGTACCTCCCGATATTCGGCATTTTGATGATTTTAGCGAATTTTTTTCACCGGAATTGTTTAAAATTTGGTATTTGAAGTTCATAATGGATACTACAACCTACGACAGAAAATTGTCTGTACAGGTCCACCTCTTCGTAAAGCCCCCATATAACGGTACCTCTCAATATTCGGAATTTTAATGATTTTAGGGACATTTTTCACCAGAATTGTTTCAAATTTGATATTTGAAGCTCGTAACAAATACTACAGCCTACGACAGAAAATTGTCTGTGCAGATCCACGTCTTCGTATAGCCCCCATATTACGATACCTCCCGATATTCGGTATTTTAATTTTATCGACATTATAACCGATTTTTTTAAGTTTCGCATTTGAATATTGCAATAGCTTATGACAAATGTTACCTACGCACGTTCTTGTCGTCGTATAGATCCTAATATAATAGTTACATTCGGTATTTTTAAGATTTTAACAGAAGTTTTAACGGATTTTATTGTTTTTGACTATTGCCAAATTCGTTCCAAATGGTGGAGGGTATTCAAAGTTCGGCCCCGCCGAACTTACAGCTTTTTTACTTGTTTCTTATACTCACAACGTTGGAGGCTATACTCGAAATTGTTGCTACTTTTGTAAATAAGGGATAATACATTGATCGGCTTTTTTAGAAGTTGGAACTTTAAAAATATAGAAATCAATATCAATTTATGTATTTTTCCATAAAGATTCGTAGCCGAGAGGAAAAAGCACCTTTTCGTATCTGACTTTGAAATAAAAATTTACATTTAGCTCTAAATCGCTAAAAATCGTTTTTCGATTGTTTCCCAACCCAGATTTGACTAAAATTTTGATTTTAGTATTTTTAGCTTTACCAATGATCTCTCGATTGATTTCTAGATTTTTTGCGCAGCGTGGAAAATTAAGAAAAAAGTTTTTTTACATATCGAAAACGAAAATCTTTTAGAAAAATAGACAAGAGCTTTTAGTGCGAACAAATGGAGACGAGGAGGTGCTATTTTTGCTACCATTCGAAAGGCTCGATTACACATCATGTAAGAACCGCATGTAAAGTGAATATTTTTCATTTTATATTCCGAGCTTTTTATAGCATACTTTTTAGCGCTAGACTGTATAATACTATACAGAGTGAGATAAAAAAGACTGTAACCAACTTCCAACCAGTGACAGCTCATTATATTGTTTACAAGCGTACAAAAGCATTTTGATGTTGGAATTTTGCAGAAAAAAAGTTATTCGTGATGGAATTCAAGCGTGATAGTGTGATTTATTTATATTTGGCTGGAAAACCACAAGTGGCTATCGTTAGAACACTCCAGCATTTAAATGTGAATAAATCTTTTGTGTCTCGTACCATCGCTCGTTACCGCGTAGCCCGACGTCAACGAACTGGACGGAAGAAAAGAGCAACATCAGCTGAATTGGTTCGAAAAGTAAAGAAGCGACTTGATTGAAACCCGCGTCGCAGTGGCTCGTGAGCTACACATATCACAATATTCCATTCGGTAAGTATTGAAAAATGAGCTCGGGATAAATCCATTGAAATTCCAAAAAGTGCAAAACTTACACCGCAACAGAAAGAAAATAGGCTCAAAAGAGCTAAAGAGTTGCTTCGCTTGGCCGAAAGTTGTGAACGGCCGAATTTGGTTTTCTCCGATAAGAAAACATTCGTTGTCCAGCAGTTTGTAAACAAACAAAAGGATCGTGTTTACTTGCAATAGATGTCAGCTGAAAATGTGCACCTTCGGTTGGCCACCAGAAATCAAGCGTCGGCCATGGTGAAGGTGTGGGCCACCATAACAGCCGATGGTCGCTCTACGCTCGTATTAATCGACCGTGGCATCAGAATAAATGCCGAATATTATCGCGAAAATATTCTGGAGGGTGTATTAAATCCTTGGGCACGCAAACATTTTGGCCGCAGACCTTGGACATCGAAACAGGACTCAGCACCATTGCACTCAGAACGCACTACCCAAGAATTGTTACAAAATGAGGTTCCTCGCTTCATTTCCAACGCACAATGGCTACTAAAATCTCCGGATACCAATCCGTTGGACTATTGTGTCTGGAGTATTTTGGAAAGCAAGGTTGACACTAAAAAATACCAAATTGTCGATCACCTCAAGCAAGCGCTTCGCCGAGAATGGGCCAAAATACCGCAGAGCAACATTTGGCCAGCATGTGATGGTTTCATTGACCGTTGGGAGGCCATAATTCGTGCCAACAGTGACCAATTCGAACAAATCTAAACTTATTCTAAAATTTGATGCTATTTCCGACATTTGTTGCTTTTATTCAATAAAATTAAAAAAAAAAAAATAAATTATGGAGTTAGACTTTGTTGCAGTTTTTTTATATCACCCTGTATACACAAGTGTAACAACTCTACTAAATGGTACTAAATTCAGTGCAATTTGGTTTTGGATGAACGGATTAATCTGGAAATTTTAAAATATTGGTATTGGGGTCTCTTCTGGTTGGTAGAGTTAAGGTAAAAAGTTGGATTTGGAAATGTGTTCAGCAAATTTACGAAAGTTACTAAATGTTACTAAATTTGGTATTACGTGAACGAACGCTGCTTAAAATCTGAAAGTTGGCAATAGGATCACAGTTAGTGGGTAGAGTTGATATTTGGAAATGGTTTTGGAAATACGTCCTAAAAAGTACTAAATGGTACTAAATTTGGTATTCGTTTAATGTCTAAAATTAGAAATCAAGATCACCTTTTGTGCGGTTTGGTTTATACATGGCTGAGGATTTGGAAATTCGTACTCATACGGTATGAAAAGTACTAAAATATTCTAACAATTAAAAAAAAAATATTGGAAAAACGGAATAAGCTGGAATTGTGAAATTTGGAATAAAAGTCACTGATGGAGTGCGGGATAGGGTTAATCCAAACTCTAAGGTTAAGAAAAGTTCTAATAAGGTACTAAACATCTTAAATGGTACCATTTATTATTATATGAACCGAAAGATCTAAATACTTCAAATTTGGTATGGAAGGAAGGTGGTGTTGGAAATGTTTACAAAAAGTGCGAATTGTACTTATTTGGACTAAATTTGAAACACTTTGGTCTAGGGTGAACAGATAAAGCTGGAATTTTGAAAAATTGTATTGACTTTCCCGTAAATGGAACAAGAAATGGTTACTACAAGTACAGGGAAAGTATCAAATGGCATTAATTTGGATCAAATTTGTACAGGGTTGCCCATATTCGACGGACCCATCTGGCAACGCCATAACTTTTGCAGAGATGTCACATCGCTTAATGACATACCGCGTTTGAAGCGTTAGTCCAAGCAGGTTTTTGACCATGAACCAATACACGCCATGCGAGCGCTCTGAAATAGTTGAAATTTACATTCAACAGAAGAAGTCAATTGTGGAAACTCATCGTGCTTTTAAAACATTAAAAAATGTGAGAAGTGCGCCTTCTAAGAACACCATTAAGCGTTTATACGAAAAATTTTCGACTGGTAAGGCTCTTTCTAATCCGAAGAGGCCATATAAAAGTCGACCAAGGCGATCGGATGAGAATATTGCTGCCGCACGAGCCAGTGTTGAGAGTTCCCCAAGAACATCCCAAAAACGCCGTTCTCAGCAGTTGGGCATGGCTCGGTCCACTTTACAACGGATTATTCGCATTGATTTGCATTTGTTCCGTACAAAATTCAATTGACGCAAAGAATGTTTGGAAGGTCCGTCGAATATGGGCAACCCTGTATTGAGTGAAGGGACATTGCTTGCCGTTTAAATTTTGTATTAGGGTCGCTGTTTAAGTGAAGTCTTGACATATGGAGAATTTCTTACATCGGGATCGAATTTGGTACCTTTCACTATTTTATGTGCCTTTAGTTTCCAATTCCCACAAATACAGCTCTACTTCAATCCACACACTGATAGGAGTCCACACACAAAATGTCAGCTTTATCACCTAAAAGGTACCACAAATGTTGCCACACTCTATGCATTAGAGCTTTAAAATACCTAAAATACCAGAGCTTTAAAATACGTTTTGGTTCGATTTTCCAACAGCTCACCCTGTTCTCATCCACATAACAAGGGTGTCCCTTATTCTTAATTTTAGAATTTTAGCTTTTCTCGTTTTCAAAACACCATATCGCAGGATTCCGTAGATTGACCTGAGGACGGTGGAAATTGAACTACCTTCTTGGAGCACTATGAGTTATCAGTACGAGTATTCGACCTGGGGGAGCGATTGTATTACCTGACCCTACAAGTTTGCTGTGTCTGCTTTATTTGCTCTATCTGTTATCCTTAGCTTACTTTTTACCCTCGGAATATAAGTTAATTTTTATTACAAAATCATTTGCCTTTAACTTCCTATTCCTCTCCCCTCGTCTCTCCCCTCCTTAACCAACATCTACACCGATTTGTATACATTTATGATTGCCATGAAAACTTAAATGATAACCATCTAAATTATGCTTCCTCCTCATAAATAATGTCTCAATCGGACAGATGAATGCTAACAACAAAAACAAAATGTTATCGGAAATGATTTACATGATGACATTTAGTGACCAGCATCAATAACTATAACCTCCACATCTCCGCATACAAAATATGTATGTCTCCATCAAAAATAACAACAACTACCAATGCTGGTAGTAAAGCCATGCCAAGGAGGGGGAGGAGGAAGGACAACATGAGCAGGAGAAGTAGGAAATACTGAAATTGCCCAGTAATGTAATTTCAGCAAGTAAATCCAATAACATTGAACTGTAATAAAAATTTCCCCATAACCCAAAAGCAATGATACGAGCATGGGCCAAAAAGAAGCAAAGAACCCCATATCATTGGCTCGAGGAAGGGGGGGGGGGGGGGAGAACACAGAATCTCTCAAAATGTAATAAAAATGTATGAAGTGTCATCCTTGTGGCAGTTAATTGTAACGAAATATCGAAGCGAACGAATTTGTTCGAATGATAGACACGAACACCCGGGACATACGCAGGCAGAACTATAATTAGATGATCCCAAAATCAGCCGCTAATTTTTCCGCAATTTGCTTAGTAATGAAATATAAATACAAAAATAAAACCATAAATATCAAAGGGCGAGGGGAGGGAGAGACACACTCAAACACACATTTGAAAAGGGAAAAAACATAGACCCCACCTCCCCCATTTGCTTTGCATCAAACAGTCAGTTTCCGTATCCGCAGGACACTAAAACAAGGGTTTCATACGCCCTCGTCTTCCAACTGTTGGCTTTGGTGTGATAGTGTCTCTCCGGCTGGATTGCAAACGAAAACAGATACAATGGCCAAATCCCTTTTCTTGTTTGTTCAGACACAAAGGTTTTGGCGTTTCATTTCGATTTCAGTATTTCTTCTTTTTTTTTGCTGAGCCGAACAGCAACAACAACACCACCAACAACATCAATATTTATACCCTGGAGTGTTGCACATGTCTCATCTTTGCTTTGAACTTGTTGTTTCCTTTTACTTATTTGGGGGACGAAAGCAGTGAGCTTGTCAACCAACCACCCACCCATCCATCCATGTTTTCGTGCTGGGCCATCCATGTTCAACTGTCACATATCCAACCAGCCAGGCAGCCAGCCATCAAGGCTGGGAAGCATTCAGCCATGTCAAGCCCACCAATGTGAATGTTTGATGGAAGGCTGTTCGAAGAAGAAAACCAGTGGAAAACAACACGAAACATTCCTCCTTCCTTCCTTCCTTTCTTCGTTGGCTCGTTCGTTCGTCGTCGTTCATCGAATTGGAAGTGAACATATTGTCAGTTCCGAATTTGCTCTGTGACCCCCCAGCGGGAGTTTGGCAAATGCGAAATCACTTCAGTGACACACACACACGCATAAACAAACATGTACATCAAGTGTACATGGAGTATTGAGTATTCCTTGAAGGGTGACCGTTGGATTTTTTCCTAGCAGCTGGGTGTGTGTGTGCTTGGCTTTTGAGTTGTCATTTTTTTGTTGTTGTTGCTTTAAACGTTAATACCGTTGGTTAGAGGAGGCTTTTTTTGAGATCTATTGCAAAGTGTTTTATGTCCTAGAGAAATGTAGACAATCGAATATCGAAAATTCTTGCAGCTTAAAGGTTTCTCTTATCAGTTAATAAAAATTCGAGGTTAAGAATATTGACCAAAGTCCACCAACTATGGCGGACAATGACAAGGGGCAAAATAATAGGTGTCAAAAGTTATTGACCCTGGGGGAATAGATATTGACCAGAGGTCAATAGGTATTGACCCGAAATCAATAGGTGATTCTCAGAGGTCATAAGGTATTGACCAGAGGACAATATGTATTAACCAGAGTCCAGGGTAGGTGTTGACCCGAATCCAGATTTTGACACGCGATCTATAAGTTATGATCAGATTTAAATAGGGCTTGACCAGAGGTCAATAGATATAACAGGGGTTGACCAGAGGTCAATAGGGCTTGACCAGAGGTCAATGGGTACTGACCCGAGGACAATAGGTATTGACCCGAGGTCAATAGGTTTTCACCCGAGGTCAATAGGTTTTCACCCGAGGTCAATAGGTATTGACCCGAGGTCAAAAGGTATTGACCCGAGGTCAATAGGTATTGACCCGATGTCAATAGGTATTGACCCGAGGTCAATAGGTGTTTACCCGAGGTCAATAGGTGTTGACCCGAGGTCAATAGGTGTTGACCCGAGGTCAATAGGTGTTGACCCGAGGTCAATAGGTGTTGACCCGAGGTCAGTAGGTGTTGACCCGAGGTCAATAGGTGTTGACCATAGGTCAATAGGGGTTGACCATAGGTCAATGGGTATTGACCAGAGGTCAATGGGTATGGACCGGAAGTCAATGGGTATTGACCAGAGGTCAATGGGTATGGACCGGAAGTCAATAGATATTGACCAGAGGTCAATAGGTATTGACCAGAAATCGATAGGTATTGACCAGAGATCGATAGGTATTGACCAGAGATCGATAGGTATTGACCGGAGGTCAATAGAGCTTGTCCTGAGGTAAGTAGGTATTATCCCGAGGTCAATAGGTATTTTCCCGATTGATTGACCCGAGGTAAGTAGGTATTGTCCCGGGGTAAGTAGGTACTGTCCCGAGGTCAATAGGTATTGACCCGAGGTCAATGGATATTGACCCGAGGTCAATGGATATTGACCCGAGGTCAATGGATATTGACCCGAGGTCAATGGATATAGACCCGAGGTCAATGGATATTGACCCGAGGTCAATGGATATTGACCCGAGGTCAATTGATATTGACCCGAGGTCAATTGATATTGACCCGAGGTCAATTGATATTGACCCGAGGTCAATTGATATTGACCCGAGGTCAATTGATATTGACCCGAGGTCAATTGATATTGGCCCGAGGTCAATTGATATTGACCCGAGGTCAATAGGAATTGGTCAGAGGATTACAGCATTGATTTGAACTCAATAGCAGCAGTATTGACTTTAGGTCAAGTTTTGAGGTAGTTTAACTTTTGGCTGTAACCTTCTGAATTTATATTTTTTTGCCACCCAAATTTTAGTATTTCCCTATGAATTCACTGTTCCTGTGCCAGGTATTTAAAAAATCCACCACACATTTGCACATATGTGCCTCAAAAATAACATATTCATATTCCTGTTGTTTTGATGGCTCTTGTCTTTAATTTGCGACACACTCTCAAAGCACTTGTTTCGGCAGGATGCACATGGGTCGTGATACACACACACACACGAAACACTTGTAGTGGTTGGTACTCAAGGATGGCGAAAAACGCATTTGCCTTTTATAACGTGATTATCTGACGATTTGATTTGTCGTTGAGTGGCGAAAACAAATACAAAATCATTTCAGAAAGACGACGACGACGAGAGAGCACATAAACGGAAATAGGAAGCAAATAGCTTACAAGAAATTAACAACAGGGACTACAAAAACAGGGATACATAAACTTGCAAATAAACACACATCCCTCATTTCTCCTCCCACTGCCCTGCTTTTCGAAAATCCCCAGTGCCTTTTTCCATTGATGACTCTGTGCTACACGCCTTCCAATTCATATTTACCCAACATCCAGCAGGGAGGCAAAGCAGTCAGTCAAGCGAAATGGGCTTATGGAAATTTTGCCAACTCAAAATTTAATATGATTCCTTCGTTTAATCTCATAGTCGGATTAAAGTAAGAATGAGAATAGAGGAAAAAACGAAAAAAGAAAACAGTGAGGAAAATACGGCTTGCTCCCTCTTGGGATGGAAGGCAGAGATGCTTAACTTGTTGTAACTGCATGAGTGGCTTTGAAGAGCGTCGGGGGTTAAGGTGGCTTGGCAGTACTAAACTTGTTTTTGCGAAAGCTGCCAGCACCTGCCTTTGGGGAACTGTTTTAACTAGTTGCTGTGCTTTCTTACCTCCGATAATACGCCTCATTGTAGACGTTAATAACTATTTTCGGGAGAGAAAAAACAAATTTAAACAAGTAAATAAGCAACTAAAATCTGCCGGACCGAAATTGTAATACCTCCCACCATTTTTAAGTATCGTGAAAATTTTGAAAAAAATCCGCCAAAAAATACAACTTAAATGAAAACTGTTATGTGGGGGCTATAAGAAGATATAGACCTTCATAAGTAATTTTTTGTCATAGGCTGTAGTAACGATTGCGAACTTTAAATACGAAATTTGAAACAGCTCCGTTGAATAATGTCGCCAATATCATCAAAATACCGAATAAAGGGAGGTACTATTATATGAGGACTATACGAAGTCGTGGACCTGCATAGACAAATTTCCGTCATTAGATCTTCAAACTTTAAATACGAAATTCGAAACAATTGTGCTCAAAATACTATCTCTTCCAGAAGAAATGCCTCGTGCGGATTTTGAGACAATTCCATTGAAAAATTTAAAACGTCCAAAATGTGCCTCATCGAAATTACGGTTTTTGACCATAGGTCTCTTTGGACCAAATCCGTTTCAAGATATTTGGAGTCGATCCGTCTGTCTGGCTGGTGCGCACGAAAACACACGTAGGGTACATAGTAATGTATTGGTATATCGTAATATTTTTGTCAAAATTAGATCGTGTTAGGAGATGGGTACCTCCCTCACAAAAGGTCAACATTTTCAATAAAAAAAAAAAAAAAAATATTTCACTGCACAGAAAGAGAAAGGGTAATCCGATTTTGCTCCAACTTTGCAAATCCTAATATTTGTATCAGTTTCAGGTCAGGTGCGAATATAGGCAATATCGGCTCCTACTCCATCAAGTAGTACCTCCCCCACAAAGGTTCAAAATTTCGAATAATTATAGTTTTTATAAAATGTGATGTAAGAGTCCGATTGTCTTCAAATTACATACAGCACAATATTTTTATTAACCTAAGGTCTAGTACGAAGATGGAATATATTGATCCTCTCATTCTTGTACCTTCCCCACAAAGGGTTAAAATTTTGAATATCCATGGAGCTCATAAAACGTTAAATTAATATACGATTTCATTCAGACTTGATATATCTCAATATTTCCATCAACTCAAGACCTGTTATAAAGATGGACGGGATCGCACCATTCCTTCTGATACCTCACCCACAAAGGGTCAAAGTTTTGAATAATCAAAACGATCATAAAATTCGAAATAAGCATCGGGTTCCCTTCATATTTTACACATCCCATTATATCTTCTAACACAAGATCTGCTGAGAAGATGAAATATAACTGTCCACTCCTTCCTGTACCTCTCCAAAAAAAAGCGTCAAAATTTTGAATATCCATGAAGCTCATAAAACGCTAACTTAATATCCGATTCAATTCAGACTGGGTACATCTAAATATTTTCATCCACAAAAGAGTTAAAGATGGTAGGGGTCGGACCATTTCTTCTGGTGCCTTCCCCACATATGGTTCAAGATTTTGTAAAACAAAACGCTCAACGAAAGCGAAATAAACACCCAACTCTCTTCAAATGTCACGCATAAAAACACAAGATCTGTTGTAAAAATGTTATATATCTGCGAACTCCTTCTGGTACCTCAACCACAAAGGGTCACAATTTTCAATACTTTTATCTGTCTGCCATAACTTGCGAAATAAGGCAGCGGTTCTTTACAACTTGCTATATCTAAATATTTCTCTTAACCAGAAATCTGAAATGAATATGGAATTTATGATTCCGCATAAAATTGGATATAAATGTAAACAAATCTGATACCTTCCTCACATTTTATTTCTAAAAATTATCCCATATCTCATATAAAGTAAGAAAGTATTGTCCTGAACGTGGCACGTCGCAATTTTTCTATCATATTTATTTAGGACCGATACCAAATGGGCAATATAGGCCCATTCCTTCGGAACCTACTCCATAGAGAGTCAACCATTTGAATAATCATCACAGAAACAAAATATATTTAAATAACCGAATACTGCCTGGGGTGTAAATATACGTTTACAAACCGACCTGCTTAATTTATTTCCTGAAATATTTAATATGTATTCATAACTTCTCTGAAACAAAACCAGGAGTGGAATTCTCTAACTCATTTTTTGAGTTACTGACAAAGATCGGTAAGTTTGAAAACCAAAATTTTGATATAAAGTTATATAAAGAAGTTTAAAATAGACAACCTTGGTATCTATCGGTAGGTTTTAGCGAGTACTTTTATTTTGTCGCTGATTTACCGAAAAAATTTCGGATATTAACAAAATTCTAAGCATTTTAATTTTAACCACTTTTGCCTGTAACTGAAAAAAAAATATTTAGAGAATTCTACTGCAGAACTTGGTCAACAAAGTATGTGACATGTGGTGTGGATAAACTCAATTTTTTTTCTTCCCCCACCCTCACACCCGATAAAAAATAAACCTATAACATATCCTCTTGCAACAAAAAAAACCCTAACCCACAAACAAATATTTTATTTAACAATTAACAAATCGGCAATTTGTTGGTTATCCTTCGTTTTATGCCTTTTTTCTCTTCTGTTCTGTGATGACAGTTCCAGTGAACTTCAGGCCATTGAAATTTTCCCAATTCATGGGTAAATATTACCTCTGAACAGTGTCTAAACACCGGTGTTACACTGGGAATGGCATAACACGCGAACAGGACATTAATGCGTCTCACAAACCTGTCAAAATGTAAGACATGCACACGGTTCGGTTGGACGATTGGGCGGTCGGTCGGCTAGTTCAGCACGCATAGTTTTGTGATTTTTGACGCCAATTGTTCCCTGTTTTCCGGTTAACGTTTATCGAACGAAGGAACAACAACAACGTCAGCAATGTTATCTACAACAAGGATAAGCATGTAAAAGGAGTAACATCCACATCTGCAGGCAACACGTGTTACATGTTCGCCTAGCTGTTGTTGGTGTTATTGTTGTCCATTGTCCGTCTTTGTCATTTGCCACCGTTTTACAACCCACACGCTAAGCTTTCAAACAGAAGCGACAACAATGCTGATGGACGGCTATTGAATGTTCTTGCCGCTGCGACGTTGTTGTCATTGTTGTTGCTGCTCGTAATGTTGCTCATACGTGAAACACGTCATGCCATACCACACACTACGGGTTCATGGGGATATATGGGCCGATATCCAGAGCAGAAACCACATGCATTTTGCTACCACACACACATATGGGTCGTATGGCGTGGTACCTTGGGTAGTGGACATTAAGTAGTTTCCTTCGAAACATATCCATAAAGCGGAACAGTGCTTGTGAAATGTTTGAGAACACGTCCTTAATTATGATTAAACGTAAAAGAAGGTGCCCCAAAGGCCCAAGGAAGCTAGAGTATCCTAATAGGTTAAAAGCCTTCGTAACGAGATGGCCGTGTAAATTCAAAATTCCAGAATTTAAGGTCTTTTATGAACAGAAGATCGTCTCTAAAAAAGACCTTTAGCAGGGTCCTATAGAGAGAAGACTTAAGAGCTCTTCTATATAGGGACGTCCTCCAAAGGTCTTCTATAGGGGAATAATCTTGGACACTACTTGGCGGGATTCTATAGAGAGAAGACTTATAAGCACTACTATATAGGGACGAGCTCTAAAGGTCTTATATCTAGGGAAGACCTCTAAAGGTCTTCAACAGAGGGAAAACCTTTAGAGGGGTTTTATGGAGTTTTTCCATGGAGCAAAAATCATTGGCGGTGTTCTATAGTAAGAAGATTCTTCTATACAGGAATGATCTACAAAAGTTCTTCTCTAGAGGGATAATCTTTGACTCCGTTTAGCTGAAAAAGACTTACAAGCTCTTCTATATAGGGCCTACCTCTAAAAGTCTTCTATAGGGAAACAATCGCTGATGGACTTTTACAGTAAGTAGATCTTTGACAAAACCTTCATATAAAGATCGCCACTAAAACGAAGCCATATAATGTCTTTAAAAAGCAAATGACATTTCCAAGATTTTCTGGAGATAGAAGACCTTCTCAATATTTTGAATATATTCAATATATTTGAATATATTTCAAAGTTTTCTAGAGACAGAAGACCTCTAAAAGGTCTTACAAAATATATTGTGGAGACCGAAGTATTATTTAAGGTCCTCTAAAGGCATTACGAAGTACTTGTACAGGCAGATATAGGTAATTTTGACACATAAGACCGATTGAAGGCTTTCTAGTAGCAGTAGACATCTCGAAAATCTTCTACAGACAGAATACCTGCTAAAGAACTTCTAGAGACATAGGACCTCTTGAATACCTTTTAAACGTCTTACAAACACATACGATTTTTTATTTAAGGTCTTCTATGGACAGAAAACCTCTTGAAGGTCTACTGGAGGCGAAAGACTTCTTAAAGATCTTACAGAGGCACAAGGTTTTCTTGAAGGTATTTTGAAGGCAGAAGGTCTCTAGATGGTCTTATAGAGACACCAAACACCTCGAAGATCTTCTAGAAGTGAAAGACCTCTTGAAGGTCTTCTAGAGACAAAAGAGTTATTGAAGAAGCCGAATACATCTCGAATGTCTTCTCGAGGGCATAAGACTTATTTAAGGTCATCTACGGTTCTATCTTGAAGTTCTATTGAAAACAAAAGAACTCTTGAAGGTGTTCAAGAGGCACAAGACCTACTCAATTTATTCCTCTTGAGGGTATATTGCAGACCACATGAAGTTCTCTTAGAGACAGTAGACATCTCTAAGGTTTTTTAGAGGCAGACGCTTAAAGAAAGAGGATTATTGGAAGTCATCTATAAACAGAAACCCCCTTAAAGGTCTTCTGGAAACGGAAGACCTCTTAAAGGTCTTACAGACCCCGAAGCAGAAGACTACTTCTAGCAGTTGTAGAAGCAGAATACATCCTGAAGAGCTTCTTGAGTGCGTTTTCTTAAAGGTGTTCTATTAACAGAAGACCTCTGAAAACAGCATACCCCTACTTATTAAGGTCATCTACGGTTCTTATTTAAGGTCATCTACGGTTCTATCTTGAAGTTCTATTGAAAATCAAATAACTCTTGAAGGTGTTCAAGAGGCACAAGACCTCTTCAATTTATTCCTCTTGAGGATATATAGCAGACCACATGAAGTCCTCCTAGAGACAATAGACATCTCTAAGGTTTTTTAGAGGCAGACGATTAGAGAAAGAAGATCCTTGGAAGTAATCTATAAACAGAAACCCCCTTGAAGGTCTTCTGGAAAAGGAATACCTCTTAAAGGTCTTACAGACCCCGAAGCAGAAGACTACTTCTAGCAGTTGTAGAAGCAGAATACATCTTGAAGGGCTTCTCGGGAGCTTCTTCTTAAAGGTCTTCTATTGACAGGGGACCTCTGAAGACAGAATACCCCTAGAAGTTCTATTAGAAGAGGCACAGGACCTCTTCAATGTTTTCTATAGCAAATATCATCTCGAGGCAGTAGACAATTCCAAGGATTTGTAGAGGCAAAATACCTCCTGAAGGTCTTCCAGTGGCAGAAGGCCTCATGAGATTCTTCTAGAGGCCTCTTACCCTCAGAGGGCCTCAGAACACTTTTTCAAGGTCCTCTAGTGGCAAAAGACCTAAGACTTGGAGTTCTTCTAGAACAAATACGTTTAAAGGTTATCTTGAAAAGATGACTGTTTAATGGTCTATGAAGGCAGAAAGTCTTTTGGAGGCAGAGGGCCTACTAAAATTCTTTTAGAGCCAAAAACCCCCTCCTGAATATTCTTCTAAAGACAGAAGTTCGTTTGAGGTCTTCTAGAGGAAGGAGACATTTTAAAAGTCTTCTAGATATACGTTTTTCAAGAATGTCCTCTGGAGAGGCTCTCTTGAAAGTCTTTGAGAATGACCACAAATCTCGAAAGACTTCTAGAAGCAGAACACCTTTTGAAGGTCTTCTAGAGGGCATAAGATGTTTGAAAAATCAGAAAACATCTTAAAAGTCTTCTCGAGGGCATAAAACTTCTTAAAGAACTCCTGTTGACAGAAAATTTCTAAAGACAGGAGAAATGAGATCTTTTCAGGGACTGGAACTGTAAGAACAAAATCACCTCAGTTAGAACCCTTTGAATATTTGCCGAATCAAACTGAAATAGTATCTAACTTTTTGTCCTAACTGTTATACAATAGTAAGTACCTGATACAATAAAGTTCCCTATAATAACAATAACAATGTCAGACAAAAAGGACAGACATTTGGTCGAGGATTTGCTCCTGAATACAAGCGCAGAGTTACACACACTCGCACACATACACAGTAGCAATGACACGTAACATACATAAATTAGAAATTTCATGTGGAACACTTTAATGTTTGCGTGTCCCATGCAATGTTTTCAAGTGTCCTTCATAAATAAATGTTGTGATGTGATGCGCTGCTCCGGGTTGGCTGGTGGGTTTTGTCGCTCGGTCCTGTCTCTCCGACCGACCGACCGTCCGTCCGTCCGTCCGTCCATGTGTTTATTTGTTTGTTTCGAAATTATAGAAACAACTGTCTTTCGATATGTCAGTCCACATGTCTGCTAAGGTGAATTGATATTCTTTGGCCGAATTCAACTTCGTTTTGGTTTTGGATGGCACGATTTTAATGTTGTAATAAAATTCATTGGGTGCTTTGCTGACGATTGCTGTTTTTCTAGAGAATATCAACCCACGTCTAGTGTTTCCCACTTTTTTTAACGTCACTGCAAGTGGCCATAAATGTTGGGAATGTAAAGCTTTAATGTGTGACTGTTTGGCACTTTGACACCTTAACGCCAATCGATGAACATTTTATGAAGAGACACGAAGGTTTTGCGTGTACTTTTTGTTGTTTTTGAAGAGTCCTGGTGTTTACTTATTTATAATAAGGATTTGTCAAGGATGGTTTTTTTGTTTCAGTGGAAAGAAACTTACTACTGTGACTATATCCGTACCTATTCGAAGTAAATTTGTAACCAACCTAAATATAGCAAGGAAAGTGCTGCTTTTTCGACATTCCAAGGAATATCCGTCATAGTATAGATTCCAAAGACTTAGACTTTCAGAACCAATTGTTTAGACTTTTTAACTGTATGAGTCAAAACCTGAATATATGGCAAGAAGTCGGCGAGAGTACCTTCTTTTTATACCCTCCACCATACTATGGAGGGTATATTAACTTTGTCATTCCGTTTTTAACTCCTCGAAATACACAAGTCAGATATTATTGATCAGCGTAAAATTCTAAGTCCGTCTGTCTGTTGTAACCACGCTATCTTTCGAATGAATTGAGATAGATGGCTCAAATTTTGCACACATTTTTTTTTTCCAGTAGGCAGGTTTTCATATAGCCCCCATATATTGATACCTTCCTATTTTCGGTATTTTGGTGATTTAAGCGACATTATTCAGCGGAATTGTTTCAAATTTGGTATTTGAATTTCGAAATTTATACTACACCCTAAGACAGAAAATTGTCTGTGCAAGTCCACGTCTTCGTAAAGCCCCCATATAACGGTACCTCGCGATATTCGGTATTTTGAAGATTTTAGGTACAACACCCACCGAAATTGTTTGAGATGTGGTATTTGAAGTTCGTAATGGATGCTACAGCCTGTGACAGAAAATTGTCTGTGCAGGTCCACGTCTTCGTATAGCCCCCATATAACGGTACCTCCCGATATTCGGTATTTTGATGATTTTAGCGACATCATTCACCGGAATTGTTTTAATTACGTATTTAGAGTTCGTTACAGTCTGTGACAGAAAATTGTCCATGCAGGTCCAGGTCGTCGTATAGGCCTCATATATCAGTACCTCCCTATATTCGGTATTTAGACGATTTTAGGTATAATATCCACTGAAATTTTTTGAGATGTGGTATTTGAAGTTCGTAATGGATGCTACAGCCTGTGACAGAAAATTGTCTATGCAGTTCCAGGTCTTCGCACAGCTCCGATTTTATTTCAATTTTCGAATTTGAATATGGTAATGGCTTATGACAAACAATGCCTATGTAGGCCCACGTCGGATAGACCCCAATATAACGGCTATATTTGGTATTTTTAAAATTTTAACAGAATGTTGTAAGGATTTTATTTTTTTTGAAAATTTCCAAATTCGTTCCAAATGGCAGTCCTAAATAAATATGATATAAATATTGCGACGTACCAGGGTTGGTTTTCATCACTTTATATGAGATATGTGATAATTTTTAGAAAATGGTTAAATGTAAGTTAGATACCAGATATTGTCGACCCATGCATTGCATTCCCATACTTGATCCAATATTGGTGTGAGCGCCATTACAAGAAAATCGAATATTTTTATCCAATTTTATGCAAAATCATAAATTCCATATTCATCCCAGGTTTCTGGTTGAGAGAAATATTTAAACATAGCAAGTTGTAGAGCATCGCTTACTTGTTTCCCAAGTTATGACAGATAAAAGCATTGAAAATTGTGACCCTTGGTGGGTGAGATACCAGCAGGGATTCGTAAATATATATCATCTCACAACATATCTTGTTTTGTATGTGTAAAATTTGAAGATATTTAACTGCTTAATTCACTTTCTTTGAACGTTTCGTTTCTCAAAATCTTAAACCCTATGTGGGGGAGGTACCAGAAGAAATGGTCTGATCTCTAGCATCTTAACAACAGATCTTGTGTTGATAGAAATATTGAGATGTAACAAGTCTGAATGAAATCGGACGTTAATTTCGCGTTTTATGAGCTCCATGGACAGTCAAAATTTGGGAGAAAGGTACTAGAAGGAGTGGACCGATGTATCTTGACAGCAAATCTTATGATAGTGGAAATAATTGGATATGTGAAATATGAAGAGAACCGGATGCCTGTTTGGGATTTTACAAACGTTTTCGTTATTCCAAATTGTTGAGCCTTTGTGGGGGATGTACCAGAAGGACTGGTCCGATCACTACCATCTTTACAACAGATCTTGTGTAGATAGAAATATTGAGATGTGTCAAGTCTGAATGGAATCAGATAATTAATATTATTATAATTAATTTCGGGTTTTATGAGCTTCATGAATATTCAAAATATTGACCCTTTGTAGGGGAGGTACCAGAAGGAGTGGATCGATATATCCCGTCTTCACACCAGACCTTGGGTTAATAAAAAAATATTGGGATGTGTGTAATTTGAAGAGAACCGGCTGCTTATTTCGTATTTTATGTTGGTTTTGGTTATTCAATGCTTTGACCCTTTGTGAGGGAGGTAACAGGATTTAATTAATTCAGATCTTGATTTGATAAAAATATTGAGATGTGCCAACTCTAAATGAAGTCGGATGTTAATTTCGTGTTTTATGAGCTTCATGAGTATTCAAAATTTGTTTCCTTTATGGGGGAGGTACTAGAAGGAGAGGACCGATATATTCTATCTTTACGCCAGAACTTGGGTTAATAAAAATATACTGATATGTGTAATTTGAAAAAAATCGGACTCTAACATAACATTTTATAATTATTCAAAATGTTGATCCTTTGTAGGGTTGATACTTGATGGAGTAGACTGCTCTTGTCGATTTTCTCGCATGACGTAGCACTGATGCGAATATTAGGATTTGTAAATTTGGAGCAAAATCTAATCTTCTTTTCTCTTTAAATATTTTTTTGAAAATGCCCACCTTTTGTGGGGTAGGTACCAAGGTACTATCGCTTCACCCAATACCAAATTTAGTACCATTTAGTACTTTTCGTACAAAAATGGGACACATTTCCAAACTACCGCCAAATCTCAAACACAGATACTGTCATTAACATAAATATCAAATTTCAAAATTTTATCTCTATCCTTTCACCCAACACGAAACCCAACACCATTCTGTACTTTTCGTAGAATTATAGTACACTTTTTCGAAACTACCTCCATGTGTCCAGGTTGTAAATAGCAACCCTAATACCATATTTTCATTTGAAGTAGTATCTGTTCACCCAATACAAAATTGTACCAAATACAGTACTATTAAGTACTTCTCATGCACTTGTAGTACCCACTTCCACAACCACCACAAATCTGTCAACAACTGAGAACCCAATACAAAATTTTAAAATTTCAACTTCATCCTTTCACTCTAAACCAAACTGTTTATATTTTAGTAGCACATAGTACAGTTCGCACACTTAGTACACATTTCCCAAACCACCTTCTTATATCAGACTTACTTCCAACCTTGATTTCCAGAACAAATATAACTGTTATTATATGAACGGATAAAAACAGATGAAACCATTTTAGAACTTATTGTAACCTTTAGGTTTGATTTTCCAAAAACCCTTTGGTACATCACTCCATCAGTCATCAGACTCTCATTCCAAAGTTTAAAATTCATTTCGTCTGCCCAATTTTAGTACATTTTCGTACTTTCCATACCCTTTTAGTACGAAATCAAACTTTATCACACGCCGACTTACCAAGACTGATCCTTGTGCTAAATTTGAAGATTCTAGCTTAAGTCAGTCAGTCAATTATTTCACTACCCTTTTTTATAAAAAAATAAGATTTTCTTGTGATGAACAACATAGAGCAGAATAGTAGCCGCATTTTCCTCAAAGATTTTGCCCTAATTGAAGCAAACATTGGCTCCATCGAATGCTTCCTTAAGAACTCTTATTAACCATTAAATCATGACCATGACTAAGTATAGCGTGCAGATAAATGCATATTTTTGAACATTGTAGATTTTTCCAGCTCAGCTTCGTTAAATACAAGAAGTGATCAGGATGACAGTTTCGATCATCACGAAAGTTTGGAAACGAACGATTCCTGTTTGACTACACATCTCGGAAGATGGGTGCGTGTATAGCATCAAATAAGGCTAATTATAATTATCAACGAACAAATAACATCATTAGCAAACGTCCTCCAAGATTCAATTGAGTTATTTGGCAAAAAGATTATTGGTGTTGACTGCAAAGAAGAACACCTGTTCAAGAGGAAAACAACAATTACTGACTTCCGAATGATGAGTAATCGAAAACGCTAAGTTTGGAGTAATGTCTCAATTAGCAGAGATTTGTTCTCTCTCTCTATTTTCTATATTCGGTTAATAGGCATGAAAATGTAGTTTCCGGTTCTTCACCTCTGTTTACGACTGCTTTTGGCTGTCTGTAAAAAACTACTAATATTTACGCTATGTTTATCCCAAACTTATATTCTGTCTCTCAAGTTTAAATTCATCAGCTGATCTGTAATTTTATTAAAGTTTATTTGTGCCTAGGGGATCTCATCTTCAGCTTTCCATTCATATCTGACGCCAGTTTTTTTTCTCTACAGTATTTCCGCGCTTCTTAAAGATTACACATTCAAAGGTATGATTCTTTGCGAATCTCATTCATAATCGAAGTGTAATGATCCACGGCTGTCGTCATAATCACCGCGTCGAAGAATACGCAAAATGACGTGAACACGCGTCAACTTCATTCAATCACGGCAAACACCTCAAATCATTATTATGGCGCCCAAATGGCATTCACATACTACGAGTACGTCCTAGTGGTAGTAGTGGTAGTAATGGCGTCATGGCGGTCGTTGCTCTAAAATATTCAGATTCAAATGTAAATTGATCGAAACCGAATCTACATTAAACTCTACAGCTACAACAACTACGTACTTACTTACTTAAGCATGCACAAATGTAGGATGGATGGAATTATGAGATATGAATTTATCTGACTGCATCGTGTGCAAGCAGAATTCGAATTTCAAGCGAACTGCATTTCAGAGAATGTTGTCGGCGAACAGTGGAGTACAGAAATTCAATAAAGGAGTAAGAAAAAACAAACTAGTAAAAACATTAAGTTCGGCTGGGTCGAACTTTAAATACCCTCCACCACAAATAGAAATTTTTAGACATATTCGTGGGAAAATGTGTCAAAAATCATCAAAATATCGAATATCGGGAGGTACCGTTATATGGGAACTATACCAAAACGTAGACCGATATATCTCATTTTCAATACCAATCATCGTAGTCAATATTCAAATTATTCTGCTAAATTTTGACGCTATACGTCAAATAATGTGGGCTGTATCGTGATTTAAACAGACAGACGGATATACAGACGGACAGACAGACAGACGGACATCGTTAAATCAACTAAGAAATTTATGCCGATTATGAATATATATTCTTTATTGGGTCTACGACGAATATTTGGGGATGTTACAAACGGAATGACAAAGTTAATATACCTTCCTTTCCAAAGTGGAGGGTGCAAAAACAAAAGCAAAAAAAGTGGTAAGTGCTCAAGATGAATGTTGGGATTCCAACTCTATTCCTTCACTCAATACAAAATTTAGTACTATTCAGTACTTTTCGTACAATTATAGTACAAGTTTAAGTATTACATTCCTTCACCATAACCAAATATAGTAAAACCACCTCCATATCTCAATTTCAGATACCAACCGAGATCCCTATTCATTCACCCAATGCCAAACTTAGTACCATGTAGTACTGCACTTCCAAATATAGGACAAATTTCCAATCCACCGCCATATCTCAAACACAGATATTATCAGTAATCTAAATATCAAAATTTCAGAATTGTATTTCTATAAATTCACCTAATACCAAATTTAGTACAATTTAGTACTTTTCGTGAATTTATAGTATACATTTCCAAAACCTCCTCCACACGTTCTGGCTACACATGACCCCTATACCAAATTTCAGATTTCAAGCGCTTTCTGTTCACTCAATACCAAATTGTGCCAAATGTGATACTTTTTAGTACTTTTCGTGCACTTGCGACATACTTTTTCAAAACCATCTTCCTTCACCCAATACCAGGTTTAGTACTATTCAGTACTTTTCGTACAATTATAGTACAAGTTTCCAAAATCATCTCTATATCTCAATTCCTGATACCAACCGTTGTAAATAAAAAAATTTCAGAATTCTATACCTCACCAAATACCTAAGTTAGTGCTATTTAGTACTTTTAGTACAAATATAGTACACTTTTGCAAAACCACCTAACAGTGACATCTATATCAATACCAACTTTAGTACTTAAAATAAAATATTACGTACGTTTTCAGAACCATCCACATCTCAATTCCAGATACCAATAGAAACCTAAACATCAAATTTGAGGATTTCAGCCATATCCATTCACCGAACACTAAATTTGTTACCAATTTAGTGCTGTACGTACAAATATAAGACACATTTCCAAACCACCGCCAAATCTCTAACACAGATATCATCAGTAATACAAATATCAAATTTCGGAATATCAAATATGGTACTATTTAGTACTATTCCTACAATTATAGTACACAATTATGAAACCACCTCCATATATTCATTACCAGCGACCCTACTATAAAATTTCAGATTTCAAGCACTATTTGTTCAGCCAATACCAAATTGTACCAAATATAATACTATTTAGTACTCTTTTTACACTTGTGTTTTTTAAAACCACTTTTTTATCACAAACCTACTACCAATAGAGAAGCCAATACAAAATTTCAAAATTCCAGCCGAATCCGTAAGCCTCAAACCAATTTTTTCCCAGTTTAGTACAATTTAGTAAAGTTCGCACACTAAGTACATATTTTCAAACCTCTTCTATATATCAAACTTACTTTCCATCCTTGATTCTCATACCAAAATTAAAATTTTTAGCTCTATCCGTTCATATAATACCAAATGGTACCATTTTAGAACATTTACTTCACACAATTTAGTACAAAAAAGTACGAATTTCCAAAGTTTTCTACATAACCCAATCCTATACTCACACAGTAATCCCAATTCCATCTTTTTTTGGATTCCACCCTTGTTTGTTCTCCCAAATATAAATTGTACTTTATTTTGTACACTTTAGTACATGTAAGTACAAAATTTTCAAAACTACCTACATACATCAGTCCTACAATGCTACAGTAATCTTATTTCCAAATTTCCATTGGTTCTTCCGAAATTTAAATTTTACTAATTTAAGTACCATTTAGTACACAGAAGTACGAATTTCCAAAACTACCTACAATGCTACAGTAATCTTATTTCCAAATTTGCGGATTCCAACTCTATTGGTTCTCTCAAAATTTAAATTGTATCAACTCAAGTACCATTTAGTACACATAAGTATGAATTTTCAAAGCTACCCAAATTTCTCAGTCCTAGAATGCAATAGTAATCTTATTTTTAAATATCAAAATTCCAGCTCCATCTGTTCACCCAAATCGAAATTGTACCAAATTTAGTACCATTTAGTACTTTTCGTGCACATAATTACAAATCTCGAAAACTTCCTCCATATCTCAATTCTACACTCCGCCTCTAACGTTAATTTCAAATTTCAGGATACCAGCTCCATCCGTTCCTCTCAATTAAAATTGTAGTAAATTTAGTACCGTTAAGTACTTTTCGTGTACACGAGTACACTCTTTCAAAACGTCCTCCTTACATCGACTCTACTGCTCAACCTTGATTCCCATTCGAAATTTTAAGTTTTTAGTTGAACCGTACGCATGATAGGAAATGGTACCATAATGTAGTACATTTTAGTACTTTTCGTACACTCATAGTGCCTAAAAATCCATTGGTACATCCATCATAATCTCCAAATACACTCCAAATTTAGAAATTCTAGATCTATTGGTTCGTCAAATAAAACTAGGTACCAAATTTAATACCATATAGTACAGATAAGTACTAATTTCCAAAACCATCGCACTCAGCATGCGCCACCCAAGAATGATTACAAAATGAGGTTCCTCGCTTCATTTCCACCGAACCAAAATCTCCGGATATCAATCCGTTGGACTATTGTGTCTGAAGTATTTTGGAAAGCAAGGTTGGCACTAAAAAATGCCAAAGTGTCGATCATCTCAAGCAAGCGCTTCGCCGGGAACGGGCCAAAACACCGCAGAGCAATAAAATTAAAAAAATTAAATATTAAGGCGTTTGACTTTGTTGCAGTTTTTTTATCTCACCCTGTATGAGTAGAAATTTAAAAAACTTCCTCCACGTCCCTATCCTACATTCCGCCAATAATGTTAATTTCAAAATGCAGGTCCCTTTAATTCAAATTTGTATAAAATTAGTACCGTTTAGGATTTTTATACCCTCATTATTTGATACGGCCAAAACGTGCCTACGGCCAAACTTGGTACATCGTAATATTTTTGTCAAACTTAAATCGAGTTCGGAGATGGGCAATATTGGTCCACTACTTCTGGTACCTCCCCCACAAAGGGTCGAAATTTTCAAAAATATATTTTTTGCACAGAAAGAGAAAATATAACCCGATTTTGCTCCAACTTTGCAAATCCTAATATTTGCGTTAGTGCTAGGTCAGGTGGACAATATCGGTCCACTCCTTCTGGTTACTCCCACACAAATGGTCAAAATTTTATATTATTACAACTCTTATAAATTTTGATGTAAAGGTCCGATTGTCTTCAAATTTCGCACATAACAATATTTATGTTAACCCAAGTCTGGTGTTAAGATGGAATATATCGGTCCAATCCTTCTGGTAACTCCCCCAAAAATGGTCGAAATTCTCAAAAAAAAAAAACATATATTTTTTTGCACAGAAAGAGAAACTATTGTCCGATTTTGCTCCAACTTTGCAAATCCTAAATTTCACATATCTTAATATTTATATTAAAACGAGGTCTGGTGTTAAGATGGAGTATATCGGTCCACTTCTTACGGTACCTCCCCCACAAAGGGTCAACATTTTGAATATTTCTTAAAAAGCGAAATCAACATCCCATTCCATTCCAGACATGGTACATCTCAATATTTCCATCAATCCAAGATCTGTTATAAAGATGGTAGAAATCGGATAATTTCTTTTGCCACCTGCACCACATAGGGTTTCAAGATTTTGAATAACAAAACAATCAAAGAAAGCGAAATAAGCATCCAACTCTCTTTAAATTTCACATATACAGACATTTTTGCATACACAAGATCTGTGTGTATTCAATTTATATCTGCAAACCCCTTCTGGTACCTCACCCACAAAGGATAAAATGTCTCTCAACCAAAATCCTGAGATGAATATGGAATTTAAGATTTTCCATAAATTGGATATAAATGTTCGTTTTTCTTATATATTTATAATCATATTTATATCATATTTATTTAGGTCCGATACGAAATGGACAATATTGACCCATTTGTTTGAAAATTCATAACAAAAGTCAAAATATTTTTAAATAATCGAACATTGTTTTTTTTAATATTAAAATATCTCTACCTCTACCTATTGTAACCATAAAGTTGAGAACATAAAGATAGATATTGTACTATTATTATTAAGATTAAATTTTAACACTTGTCCCCTATTTTTTTTAGCTCAAATCCCACTGTCATTAAATTACATATTCTGGTACTAGTACAAAATCCAGATATGATGATGTGATTGTCAATACATTGCAGTAACCTAGTGTACGAATTCTTACCAGTAAAGGAGTACTCAAAGTTACTCATAACAAGGGGGAATCTAAAAAATAACAAAACAACCAACAACATGAAGCGAACAAATAAAATAAAATGGAAACCCAGTGCAACAATCATCCAAACTTTAAAATATGCAATTCTGTCGTACATGATTTTTCATCTCCTCATTTTCATATCAGACGAATCGTGCCATTTCGTTTCGTTTGCAACTGATTGCCATGGTGCCGCTCCAGTGGCAGAGGCTTTTGCGTCAGCATGGAGACAGACATTCTGACCGCAAAAATGGTTACTGGCTGGCTGATGCTGAGATTTATTTGGAGAGAGATGGACAAAAAAACTGAGTGGTAGCAATGATCAACGTCAATGGATCATTTGCATTAAATCAGACAAAGTTCATGGAGCAAAACGAAGAGCGATTTAAGCGTTAAGATGAGATGGGGATATGGAACATACAGAGGGAGAGTTATAGTTTTGGAAACTCAAATAGAGGGTTGTATTGTTTACCGAAAAATATAGAATGAATGTGGATCAAGGAATGCATTTCTCAAAAAAATGCAGTAGGTCACAAAGGGATTGGTCTCTTTATAACGTCTTATGAAGTTCGGAGTAAGTAATGTTTATAGATACAATTTTCTTAGAGCTCTACTACTCCACTTCGTTTTTTCATACCCTCAGCCTTATGGATGGAGGAATAATGGGCTTAGACCTTTGGTCTCTTTGGCCCAAGTCCGTTTCTGGACATTTGGAGTCGATCTAGAGATCCGTCCGCCTGGCTGACTTGTGCGCACGATAAATCTAGAAGGGAGTATCCGATTTGATCCAAACTTGGTACATCGTAATATTATTATCAAACTTAGATCAGTTCGGAGATGGACATTATCGGCTCCTCTCCTTCTGGCACCACCCCCACAAAATGTTAATATTTTCAAAATAAAAAAAATAATTTAATAATAATTTAATAATAATTATAGAAAGAGAAATGAAAATCCGATTTTGCTCCAACTTTGCAAATCCTAATATTGTAATCAGTGCCAGTTTAGGTGCGAAAATGGACAATATCGGTCCACTCCATCCAGTACCTCCTCCACAAGGGTCAAAATTTGGAATAATTATAAGTTTTATGAAATGTGATGTAAGAGTCCGATTGTCTTCAAATTACATCCATCACAATATTCATATTAACCGAAGGTCTTGTGTGAAGATGGGATATATCAGCCCATTTCTTCTGGTATCTCCCCCACAAAGGATCAAAATTTTGAACATTCATGAAGCTCATAAAACATGGCACGTCTCAATATTTTCATCAACAAAATATCTGTTATAAAGATGGTAGAGACTCGACCTTTCCTTCTGGTACCTGCCCCGCAAAGGGTCAAAGTTTTGAATAACCAAAACGATCAAAAAATTCGAAATAAGCATCCGGTTCTCGTCAAATTACACACATCACAATGTTTTTATTAACCCAAGATCTGGTATGAAAATGGGATACCTCCCCCACAAAGTGTCAAAATTTTGAATGACCGTGAAGGTTATAAAACCCGAAATTAACATTCGATTCCATTCAGCCTTGGTACATCTCAATATTTTCATCAACACAAGATCTGTTTTAGAGATGTTAGAGAGTGGACCATTTTTCCTGGTACCTCGCCCACATAGGGTTTAAGATTCTGAAAACAAAACTCTCAAAGAAAGCGAAATAAGCATCCGAGCATCTCCTAAAATTTCACACACACAAACATTTGTGCTAACACAAGACCTGTTGTGAAGATGTTATATGTCGGTCCACCCCTTCCACCCTAAAGTGGATGTATAGGGTGAGATAAAAAAACTGCAAAAAGTCGAAGGCCATAATTTTTACATTTTTTTAAATTTTATTGAATGAAAGCGAAAAATGTCGGAAAAAGCATCAAATTTTAGAATAAGTTTAGATTTGTTCGAATTCGTCACCTTTGGCACGCATTATGGCCTTCAAACGGCCAATGAAACCGTCACACGCTGCCCGAATGTTGCTCTGCGGTATTTTGGCCCATTCCCGGCGAAACGCCTGCTTGAGGTGATCGACACTCTGGTATTTTTATACCCTACAACACTATGTGTTGGGGGTATTATAAGTTTGATTGGCCCAAAAATTATGTAACACCTCGAAATATTGGTTTCCCACATAGGAAAGTATATATGGATCTTCCTAGCTCGCCGAGCTGAGTCGATCTAGCTATGTATGTCCGTCCGTCCGTCTGTCCGTCTGTCCGTCTGTCCATGTTAATTTGTAATCACTCTACAGGTCGCAATTATGGCCCGATCTTCACGAAATTTAGAATGGAGGTGGGACTGGGGTCAGAATAGAACCCTATTTCTATTGGAGATGATCGCCAAATATTTAGGGGTTGAAATGGACCAAATACTGAAAAAATGTCGGATTTTGCAGTAGCTATACAGGTCGCAATTATAAACCAATCGACGCGGAATTTCGCATGTAGCTAGAATTTAGGGCGGGGAAGAAGCCTACCAATTTGGGTGGTCATCGGTTAACATTTAGCGGGTAAAATAGACCATATCTTTTGTGTTGAAAAAATTCAAAATTTTTCATTAAACCGCGAATATTTTAAATCCCGGCGAAATCACAAAGCCATGACAAGGTTACTTCTGATCTTTACACTGATGTTAACATCCAACAAAACGGATATATAGCAAAATATGTGCGATATATATGTTTATCAAAGATGATATGCTTGAAAAATCGGCTGAACGGCTGAACGGATTCCGAAAGTTCTCATTAGTTTAGAATGGCCTCTTGGCAGGAAAGAAAAAGCGTCTAAAAAAATCTCATAAAAACATCTCTCTAAAGATGAAAATATTGATTTTGTAAAATTTTCTCATATTTTTTCAATTTTGTCATATTTTTGGCATATTTTCATTTTGAATTAAACATTTGGTAATATTTCTACAGCTAACAAAACTAAGTAGTTAGGATATCAGGATATCATATGCAGATCGCATTTATGGCCCGATCCTTACGAAATTTTGCATGGAGATAAGATGAGGGTCAGAATAGAAGCCTACTCTTTTTGGAGATGATCGCCATATATTTAGGGGTTGAAATGGACCAAAAAACTGCAAAATTGTCGCCCGATCCTCACGCACATTTGAATGGGGGTTACCGGACATTACAAAAGCCAAGCAGTTTTGGATGGCCATCCAAAAATATTCAATGTGTGAAAATACGAAAATGTCGATTCCAGTGACTTTTTGGAGAATTCACAAATACAGGAAAGACGCACTTCTGACTATTTCGTTAACGCTGATTTCGTTGAAGAATATAGTCAAATGTCTGTTTCTCATTTTTTTGGGAAATATTGGTTCCAGATCTAGGAAGACCATTTACGTGCAACATCTACCAATAAATTGGAAATGAGCAAATTAGTTTAAGTTGCTATTATTCGAAAATTAAGGAACGGAACCTGATGGTTTTCTTTTATTATTTGTCACAAAATCTTGTGGAATTCTTTCGAGTATCTCGCCTATATCAACTGTATGGTTTATTATAGTGTTGTAGGGTATTCAACGGTCGGCACCGCTCGACTGTAGCCTTTGCTTACTTGTTTAGTGTTAACTTTGCCGTCAGAAATACTCCAGACACAATAGTCCAACGGATTGGTATCCGGAGAATTTGGCGCGTGGCGCGTGCTGTGTGCGATGGTGCTGAGTCCTGTCAGGCTTTAATACAGCCTCCAGAATATTTTCGCGTAAATATTCGGCATTTATTATGATGCCATGGTCGATAAATACGAGCGGAGAGCGATCATTGGCTGTTATGGCGGCCCACACCATCACCATGGCCGGCCGGTGCACATTTTCAGCTGACCTCTTGAGCAAGTAAACACGATCCTTTTGTTTGTTTACAAACTGCTGGACAACGAATGTTTTCTCATCGGAGCGGAGAAAAACAAATTCGGCAGTTCATCACACCACGGGGAAGCGATTCAACTCTTCAAATCTTTTGAGTCCATTTTCTTTCCGTTGCGGTGTAAGTTCTTGCACTTTTTGGAATTTCAATGGCTTTACCCCGACCTCATTTTGTAATATTTGCCGAATGGAATATTGCAATATGTTCAGCCCACGAGCCATTTTTCGGCCGCTGCGACGCGGGTTTCGATCGAGTCGCTTCTTTACTTTTCGAATCATTTCTGCTGATTTTGCTGTTTTCTTCCGTTCACTTACTACGCTACCAGCATCACGGTAACGAGCGATGGTATGAGACACCAAAGATTTATTCACATTTAAATGCTGGAGTGCTCTAACGATAGCCACATGTGGATTTCCAGCCAAATATAAAGAAATCACACTATCACGCTTCAATTCCATCACGAATAACTTTTTTTCTGGAAAATTCTCACCAAAATGCTTTTGTACGCTTGTATTGTTTGGAATAATTTTTGAACAGCTGTCGAACGAGTGGCTTAGAAATGACAGCAGTCTGAAATTGGTTGCAGTTTTTTCATCTCACCCTGTATTCACCGAAATTTTTTGAAAATTCGTATTTGAAGTTCCTAATACATACGTTTCGAGGAATGACAATTAAACAATGATAGTGAGAACTTTTGAATGTGCCATGTAGTTAAAATGTAATTGATGGAAATGTACAGAGAATGCAGGAGATACTTAGGGTGCAAATATTGATAACATTTTCAAATTTAAGTCCTTGGAAAAAAATTCTTTAAAAAGTCCACATTTGAGCCTCTTTAAGTTCTTGGTAAAAATTCTTTGAAAATTCCGCTTTTGAGTCCTTGGAAAAAAAAATTGTTTAAAAAATCCAAGTTTAAGTCTCTTTGAGTTCTTCTTGCCTGTGGCAGAAAATTTTCTAGGCAGGTCTAGGTCTTCATATAGCCCCGATATAACGGTACCTCCCTATACTCGCTATTTTGATGATTTTTGCTATATTATTCATCGGATTTTTCTCAAGATTCGTATTTGAATATTAAGGTCCTCGTCTTCGTATAGACCCCAAATATAAGATTTTAACGGAATTTTAAACGGATTTTATTTTTTTGAAAATTTCCAAATTCTTTCTTGGAGGGCATTCAAAATTCGGTCCGGCTGAATTTTATGCTTTTTCACTTGTTTTTTTTTTTTTGAAAATGTACTAAGTTTGCTATGACCCACATAATGCCTTTTAAAATCTGTCTTAATGACGATTTTTTATAACATCTTGTCAAATTTGCATAGCTTTAAATACAAATTTAGTTAATTATACAGTGATTTATTTGAAATGCATTTTAATGTCTTTTTATTTGGATCAATAAAATTGTATCGCATCTCAAATCAGTCGTTTCAGACGAAGACATTTGTTATTCGATATTCAAATTAAAGTTTTTTTTTTTGTGATTTGGGTAAAACGTTAAAATGTTGTCCAGTTTTTTATGGTTTAAATACGTAAATTCATAAGAATTAACAACCAAACACCTACTCTATCCGGCGGGCAGTGGAATGGAACTTTGAACCAGTCACACATCAATCAAATGCCAGTAAATCAAATGGAGCATGTCATGATGCAGTCTGGACCGGCGATTAATGACTTTTAAATGTACTTCCAGCGTGAAAAGTGTGTTTTATTTTTAAATTTCTCAAAAATATAAAATGAAATGCATACAAAGTTTAATTTTGAAATTCGAAATGAAATTTGGATATAAAATGCGTTGGTAATTCAATTTAAATTTGGAAGAGTTTTTGTAATTATAATTCTGTTTAGTAGATTGGAAATCATGCAGTATTATCCAGTACAACATCCCATTTTCACTTTTTCAAAATTTTTTCATCTTTTAACATCGAAACTAAATTCCATCTCTATCTCTTATTTACCCCCAAAAACTCAATGTGATCATCATACCGAGTTTGAAAATTCCAGGTCTACACTACACCCTATTAGGAACACATGTTCAAATCACGTTATTATCTAGATTCCAGGTTGAACATAACAAAAATTCACAACATCCGTACTATTCCTACACTATGTACCAAATTTATATTATAATTATTGTTCACATACTAAACACACACAGTGACCGATATACTAAAAATTATTTATTATTTTTCATTTATAAATTTTATAAATTTAGTATTATTTAATACTTTTCATACCCAATCCCACAAATCCATTTCCTTATATAAAATCTACAACGTGGTCTCTATAAAAAATTATTCACAATTCTAGTTTTTTCCCTACACTATGTACTAAATTTGGTACCATTTAGTACTTTATTATACTATATACAATGTATTTGAGAATTAATCTGTCTATCTAACGCTTCACCTTAAAATTTTAGATTTGTTTCAACAGTTCCTGTTTGGACTTTATAGTACTCAAAATGCACAATTTGTTCATCTTGACAATTTTTTTTTATCAGAACTTCATACATCGTACTTAATTTTTAGGCTGTCAAGGTTTTTTGTATAATTCAAGGTTTTCCGTTTTTGGGAAGAATAATAATCACCTCCATATTTTAAGCACAGACACCAACAGTGACAATTATATCAAATATCAGTAATTCAGCTCTATTCCTTCACCCAATACTAAATTCTATACCATACCAAAATCACCTTCATATTTCAATCCCAGAATCAACAGTGACCTCCAGCCCTACCTCTTCACTGAATATAACATTTTAGTACTTTTCGCGTAAATATAGGATCAGATACCATCTGTAATCTAAATATCACATATCAACATTTTATATCTATCCCTTCATCTAATACCAAATATGGTACCATTCAATACTTTTCGAGCAATTTCGGAGATTATTTCGGAAATATGTACTATTATTTTTAGAACATTTCGTACAATTATAGTACACATTTCCAAAACAACCTCCATATCTCAATACAAATAACAAAAGAGACCTAAGTATCAAATTTCAGGATTCCAGTTCTTTCACTTCGCACAATACCCATTTTTTATACCCTTCACCATGGTATGAAGGGTATATTAAGTTTGCATTCCGTTTGTAACACCTCGAAATATAAATTTTAGACCGCACAAAGTATATATATTCTTGATCAGCATAAAATGATATGTCGATTTAGCAATGTCCGTCTGTCTGTCCGTCTGTGGAAATCCCTCTAGCTTCCGAACGAAATGAAGTAAGTTGATAAAAAAATTACTTAAATGTGTATTATGTCTGCAGCACTTTTGGTATTGAAAATGGGTCATGTAGGTCCAAATCTTCGTACAGCCCCCATATAACGGTACCCCCCGATATTCGGTATTTTGTTGATTTTAGCGACATTATTTACCGGAATTGTTTCAAATTTCATATTTGAAGTTCGAAATGAATACTACAGCCTATGACAGAAAATTGTCTATGCAGGTCCACGTCTTCATATATACTCCATGTACGAAAAGGAAGATAATCGAAATGGATACTACGCCTATACCAGAAAATTGTCTACGCAGGTCCACGTTTTATAAACCCCATGGTACCTCCCTATATTCGGTATTCTGATGATTTTAGCTACATTATAAACAATTTTTTTTCAAGTTTCGCATTTGAATATTGCAATAGTTTTTAAGTTGCCTATGTAGGTCCACGTCATCGTATAGACCCTAATATACGGCTACATTCGGTATTTTTAATTCGACGCGCGATTGGGAATTTTTGGAACTCGTAATTTTCTGTCATTCATGGATATTTAAATTTTTGACCCTTTGTGAGGGAGGTACTAGAGGGAGGAGAGGGGGATATATCCCATTTTCACAACAGACCTTGGGTTACTAAAAACATTGTGATGTGTGTAATTTGAAGAAACTCGGACTATAAATCATATTTTATAAGATTTACAATTTTTCAAAATTGTGACCCTTTGTGGGTAGGTACTTGATGGAGTGGACCGATATTGTCCATTTACGCACCTTACCTAGCACTAATGCAAATACTAGGATTTGCAAAGTTGGAGCGAAATCGGATTCTCCGTTCTCTTTCTGTACAGTAAAATGCTTTTTATACCCTACAGCACTATGTGTTGGCGGTATTATAAGTTTGATTGGGCCAAAAATTATGTAACACCGCGAAATACTGATTTCCCACATAGGAAAGTATATATGGATCTTCCTATCTCGCCGAGATGAGTCGACCTAGCTATGTATGTCCGTCTGACCGTCGGTCCATGTTAATTTGTAATCAAGCTACAGGTCGCAGTTATGAACCGATCCTCACGAAATTGAAAATGGAGGTGGGGTTATGGTCAGAATAGAACCCTATTGTTTTTTTGGAGATGATCACACGATATTTTGGAGTTGAAATGGACAAAAAAAAAAAAAAAAAAAAAAAAAAAAACAGAAAAGTGTCCTGATTTTGCAGTTGCTCTATAGGCCACAATTATGAACCAATCGACGCGGAAATTTACATGAAGTTAGAGTTTACGAGTGGGCAGAAACCTACCAATTTGAAAGAAAAGATCACTTCTGATCATTACATTGACGCTAATAGCCAATAAATCGGATATATAACAAAATAGGTACAATACATATGTACAAAAATTGATCTCATTTATTCTGATTATAAGTCAAGAACCGCATGGCCGATTTTCACAATGCCCATCAATTCGGAATGGTCTCTCGCCAGAAAACGATAAAATCGCGGGAATCGCAATGGATCGCAATGGATTTTTTCAATTTGACTTACAATTTTGAATTGTAAATTTTCTAAATTTTTACACCCCCAACACTACGTTTTGAGGGTATTATATGCATATGACAATTATCATCCGATCCTCACGAAATTTGGCATGGGGGTAGGGTTAGGGTCAGAAATAAAGCCTATTGTTCTTAAGATGTACATTTTGAGGCGCAAATGGACAAAAAAATCATTTTTTATAATTTTCTAATTGATACGGAATTTCGCATCAGAAGAGAGTTAAAGACAGTGAAGAAGTCTAGCATTTTGGATGACTGCAAAATGGGCCACAACTTTCGTGTGAAATTGTTTTGATTACTTAACAACACTACGGAGTGCGTAAATATTGGTCTAATTCTCCGGATCAAAAACTAATGAACCGTGTAACCTCTGGGCAGGGCTCTTTGACATTATTTCTAAAAGGAAATCTTGAAAATGGATGTGGATATAAGGGGGCTTCGAACATATTGTAGTGTTATAGGGTATCACATGATCCGCCCCGCACGGCTATAGGTGTATACCCTATAACACTACAATATGTTCGAAGCCCCCTTATATCCACATCCATTTTGCAAGATTTGCTTTTAGAAATAATGTCAACTTGTTTTTTTTTTTTTTTTTGTGATGTACTAGAAGGATTGGACGGATATTGCCCATCTCAGAACTCTATCTAAGTTTGGCAATAATATTACGATGTACCAAATTTGAACCACATCGGATACTCCTTCCGAAAGTTATCGTGAACACTAGCCAGACAGACAGACGGGCGAACATCGCCAGATCGACTCCAAATGTCCTGAAACGGATTTGGTCCAAAGAGACCTAGACTCTAAAACCGTTATTTCGATGAGGCATGTTTTGGCCGTATCAAATGATATATACCCTCTCTAGCCATTTGGCTTAGTGTATAAATACCTCAGATTGATTAACATTTCGCGAAAGCTATGGACTTACGCATTGGAGTGGCCACTAGTTCAACATATATAACGCGTATAAACCAAATCTAGGAACGCGACATATGTACAGGATTTGTCATAAATGTTCCAGTTGCCAAGAAAACCAAGATACATTTTTTACAATACCGAAATATCGTTCCTCAGTACTTAAATTTATTTGAGCATATCGCTTTCAGATTTTATTAACGCATAGCTATTGGATTTCGTGTGGATAACAATTTTGATTTCGATTCTATGAAAAAACACAAACACACACACGCAAATACAAACAATGAATTCGAACATTTGTTTCAAAGTTAATTGTTTGTTTGCAGGAGATTTGGATTATGAAAACATGTTGGCACTCCATGATCCATTCATTTGTCATCGAGCATGTAAGTGCAGTCTGTAACTGAGAAGGTTTGCAACAATAACAACAACTACAACAACCACAACACTATCTTGTATTCCACAAAATGTTCGACCCTCTGACTCATAAATGCCAAACGGACCACAAGTACCCAGGTTAAGATTACAATGAAATGATACCGTTGCGTTTCTAATTCTAATCACAATTAAACGTGCAAAGGGCAAGCGAATAGACAGGCAGACAGGCTGGCCAGCTAAGCTAGGCCAGGCAAGGCAGGGTGCTGGACAAATGATTGATTGAAATCGAAACTATTTTTACACCCTCAAAAATCTCCTGTTTGGCTGTTGTAGTTGTTCGCAGTTAGCAAACGAGAACCTTTGCAATGCATGATGGAGTTCTGACTGACACATTTGTTTTGCAAAAGAATGCCGCCGCATAGAGATGTGGGTACTTGTAGCATCATGCTGATGTTATCACATCGTCATATGGCCATATCTCACATGTTGTGTTTGGAAGCTGCCAATGCAATGCCAGAGCATGAGTTTGACGCTGATGATGATGAGGGAAGATGTGTGGGAGGTGGATGGATGGAGGTTAACATGATGTTTTAGATGGTGTCCTGTATGGGAACATGTGTATTTGTTGATTTGCTGGAGTCAATTGCTTCTATCTGTTTTTGGGGGTGAAGGGGCGAACTTTCCTTTTGTATTTCAAATATTTCGCTGCCATTCGAATCCGCCAGCTTGGAAATAGGTTTAGTTGCTGTCATAGTTCCCTGAATAGTGTCAAACATTTTTTTTATCGTTATTTTCCATCGTCATTATCGTCAAACGGTGTTAATGTTGTCGATGTCATTCATTTTTGTGCTGCTTACAAATGCTGCTGATGGATACCATGGACGTTCGGATGGATGGATCGATGGATGAATGAAAAGCCTGCTGATTGCATTCTGTTGTTGATGGCGATGGCCATGATGATGATGACCATTGCGTTTCTGCGGCCGTTTATTCATCCGAAAAACTTGAAGTGCGTTAGATATGGACAACCTGAAATAAAGGTGATTTACGACACGACATTCGGGATATACGAAGTTGTACTTTATGTTCCTGCTCTTGTTTTGATGTGTTTGTGGTTGAAGTTGCGTGTGTTTTATGGCGGGAAACAACATTCCTTATGACGTTGTTAAAACAGTTGGCTTATATTAGGCAGTTAACTGTTTCAACACTTGGCCATTGTTTTATATCTACAGTCAATCAGGAAAAGGTTTCCGTGGTAATAGTACAAAATTGGAGTAATAAAATTGTTGTCACCGATTTCTTATTTCCATATGGAATTCAATGGTTCAATTAAAATACGTTTGTAACCAGTCAAAATGAATTAGGTCGTAATATTGCCTCTAAAGACGACCATTTTTATACCTTCCCCAAACGTAGTATGGAGGGTATATTAGGTTTGTCATTCCGTTTGCAACTTATCGAAATAATCGCTTTAGACCCAACAAAGTATATATATATTCTTGATCAGCGTAGAATTTTAAGTCGATTAAGCCATGTCTGCCCTTTAGCCTATTCGTCTGTTGTAATCACGCTAGAATCCAAACAGCATGTGAAGTTCGTAAATGGGTCATTTTAGCGACATTATTCACCGGAATTGTTTCAAACTTGATATTTTCAGCCTAAGACAGAAAATTGTCTGAGCAGGTCCACGTCTTCGTGTAGCCCCTATATAACGTTACCTCCTCATATTCGGCATTTTGATGATTTTAGCGACATTATTCACCGGAATTGTTTCAAATTTGGCATTTGAATTTCGAAATGGATACTACAGCATATGACAGAAAATTGTCTGTGCAGGTCCACGTCTTCGTATAGCCCCCATATAACGGTACCTCCCTATATTCGGTGTTTTGCTGATTTTAGCGTCATTATTCACCGAAGTAGTTTGAAATTACGTATTTAGAGTTCGTAATGGAAACTACAGTCTGTGATACAAAATTCTTTATGGAGGTCCAGGTCTTTGTATAGGTTCCATATAAGAGTACCTCCCTATATTCGGTATTTTGATGACTTTAGGTACAATACTCACCGTATTCATAATGGATGCTACAGCCTGTGACAGAAAATTGTCTTTGCAGGTTCAGGTCTTCGTATAGCTCCGATGTAACGATAACTCCCTATATACGGTATTTTGAAGATGCTGCCTTATACCCGTGTATAATATTTTAATGGCTTATAAAAATGTCTATGTAGGTCCACGTCGTAAAGACCCCAATGTATATTCGGTATTTTTAAGATTTTAACAGAAGTTTAAACGGATTTTATTTTTTTTTTTTAAGTTTGCAAATTCGTTCCAAATGGTGGAGGGTATTCAAAGTTACTGCTTTTACTGCTTTTTAACTTGTTTTTATAGATCCACTTTTTCCTACATTTCCCGTGTAATTGTACTTCACGTCATTTGTAATTATAGCCACATTTCAACCAGAAAATTTTTGCATTTAGAGTTTTTATTGGGATCTACCTCCTGTGGCATAATATTTCCCATATAGTATCTCTCGATATTCGATATTTTGAAGATATTAGCCACAGTTTCTAACGGAATAGTTTAAGTTTCGGTGTTTAAAGTTCATAATATGTTCCATCTTCTGTGGCCGAACATTTCCTACATAGGTTTTCCTATATCGCCAATATAAATGTACCTTTCCATATTTGGTATTTTGATGAATTTAGACTCAGTTTCTAGCGGAATAGTTTAAAATTCGATATTTTAGAGTTTATATTGGATTCTATATTCTGTATCAGAACACTGTCTAGATCCACGTTTTCTTATAGGCACCAAAGGAGCGTCCGATATTCGCCATTTTGACGATTAGGACCACATTTCATAATGGAATTACTTAAAATTCAGTTTATGGATTTCGTAATGGGTTCCTCAGCTTATATTGAACAATTTCTATATAAGTCAAAGGATAGGGGCTCCTGCCGATATTCGGTATTTGAAGCCAATTTTTTTTACAGAATTGTTTGAAATTAGGGTTGGATATTCCTAATAACAGAAGTGACACATGTCCCTCGAATTGGAACTGGAATTTCGGCATTTACATGAATTACTTTCCAAATTATGGGTATAAAATCATCGGCCCAGCGGCATTTTATTGCTTCTACAGGGTGAGATGAAAAAACTGCAACCAACTTCAGACTGCTGTCATTTATTAGCCATTCGTCCGATAGCTCTTAAAATTACTCCAGCGACAGTTCATTATATTGTTTACAAGCGTACAAAAGCATTTTGGTGAGTTATTCGTGATAGAATTCAAGCGTGATAGTGTGATTTCTTTATATTTGGCTGGAAAACCACAATTGGCTATCAGTATCAGAGCACTCCAGCATTTAAATGTGAATAAAGATTATGTGTCTCGTACCATCGCTCGTTACCGTGATACTGATAGCGTAGCCCGACGTCAAGGAAGTGGACGGAAGAAAACAGCAACATCGGCAGAAATGGTTCGAAAAGTAATGAAGCGACTTGATCAAAACTAGCGTCGCAGTGGCCGAAAAATGGATCGTGAGCTGAACATATCGCAATATTCCGCAAATATTCGGCAAATATTGAAAAATGAGCTTGGGGTTAAGCCATTGAAATTCCAAAATGTGCAAGAACAGCAAAAAATATACTTAAAAGAGCTAAAGAGTTGCTTCGCTTGGCCGAAAGTGGTGAACTGCCGAATTTGGTTGTCTCTGATAAGAAAACATTCGTTGTCCAGCAGTTTGTAAACAAACAAAATGATCGTGTTTACTTGCCAAAGAGGTCAGCTGAAAATGTGCACCTTCGGTTGGCCACCAGAACTCAAGCGCCGGCCATGGTGATGGTGTGGGCCGCCATAACAGCTGATGTTCGCTCTCCGCTCGTATTAATCAACCGTGGTATCAGAATAAAATAATATTAAAGCCTTGTGCACGCAAACATTTTGGCCGTTGACTTTGGACATTCCAACAGGACTCAACACCATCGCACTCAGCACGCGCCACCCAACAATGGTTACAAAATGAGGTTCCTTGCTTCATTTCCAGTGCACAATGGCCAACAAAATCTCCGGATACCAATCTGTTGGACTGTTGTGTCTGGAGTATTTTGGAAAGCAATCACCTCAAGCAAGCACTTCGCCGGGAATGCGCTAAAATACCGCAGAAAACATTCGGGAAGCGTGTGACGGTTTCATTGGCCGTTTGAAGTCCTAATTCGTGGCAAACGTGACCAATTCGAACAAATCTAAACTTATTCTAAAATTTGATGCTATTTCCGACATTTTTCGCTTTCATTCAATAAAATTAAAAAAAAAATTGTAAAAATTATGGCGTTTGACTTTGATGCAGTTTTTTTTATCTCACCCTGTATAGGTGGATGTTTTGGTATAGTCCCCATATGAGTGTACCTCCTAATATTTGGTATTTTAAGAAGTAAACTTAGGTTTTCCAGCAGATTTATCTCAAACTAGGTATTTAGAGGTCGTGATAGGCACAGACAATTGGCTATAAAGGTCCGAGCTTTCATATACCGCCGTATAACTATGCCTCCAGATAGTCGGTTTTTTGATGATTTGCCATTTGAAGTTCTAGTGGAAACTACTCCCTATGACAGACAATTTCTCATACACATTTGGTATTTGGAGTTCCTACTATGGACCACCTTCTCTGGCAGAAAATTGACGATTTTGTATGGACCTTCATAAATTCGGTAGTATAATAATTTGTGTCACACTTTTTACCGGAATTGATTCAAATTCGGTATTTGGAGTTTGAAATGGGCACTACCGTCTATAAGAGAAAATTGCCTATACAAATTCGTATAGAGTCCATATAACGGTACCTCCCAATATTCGGTAATTTAATGTTATTAGCTACGTTTTTTAAATGAATTATCTTTAACTTGGAGTTTGGTGTTCGTAAAAGGCATCACCTTGTTTGGCAGATATTTGACTGTGTAAGTCTACGTTTTTGTGTAGGCCCACGTAACTGTAGATTATAGTGTGTTAAGTCTGATATTCGGAATTTTTATTTTTTTTTTACATTTTTCAAGTTCCTCACAAATGGTGGGTGTTTAATTTACAATTAAATTATAAACCTAAAATGCAACTCGTCATTATTTCTAATTATTTGCCATCATACCATTTTATTCAACTTTGAACTTTCGTTCAAAGTTAGCGATGGCAAATTATAACGAGTATTATCTGTCAATTTGCGCGTCTCTTGAGACATCTTGGCTTTCTCGTTGCTTTTTTTCTACTTGTTTTACGGATCTTCGTCCAATAAACATCTCTGCAACACCATTGTACAACAAAGGTAAATTATATATTAGTTTTTCGACTAATATAAATCATCAATAAAACCGCCAATTTTTTAATTTCGAAAATATTAATTACTTGTGTTTTATTTCCCTTTTCATTTTATTTACACTGCTCCGCAACAGTGGGGATTTTTGATTTTTGCCTGTTTTTTTACGTTTATAAAAAATTGCATTTTTATTTATTTATTTATATTTATTATTTTGTTAAAAATATATTACTTCAATATTTTAAAAAAATGTTACTATTTCTAGCTGCCAAAATCAAGCAAATATCTCTACAAGACCCTATGAATACTGAGCTCTTTAATTTCTTCTTAAATACTTTGAGAAAAAATGCAACAAGAACAACAAGACAACAGCATATGCATAAATATTCTTTTAATGTTCGACCCTGGACTTTGGAAAAAAAATAAAATAAAAAAGAGGAGAAAATAAAAAAACCGAATATCTTAAACGTTTGAATGACCGGTAATAGCATTTTTATGATGATCCACATCATCAACGCTCGTAAGATTATAAAACATTTTTTTATGATCTGGATCTGTGCTATGCCGCTTTAAATGGTCTCACACTCGCATTCTATGCGGCCAAGAAGTAGAAGTCACAACAGCAACAACTACAACAACAACATATTCAAAATTGTTCTATTTAGAAACCGGACAACATGTTTACACCCAGTCGCCAGACAAATCGCCGTATGTCAGTCAGCCGGAGAGTTTCTTGAATATTTTTATTTTTTGTTTTTTTTGCATAAGGACACGACGTTTGTTGCGACGGCTGCTGCTGACAGGGAGATGCTGTAGGTAATGACATTGCCGTTGGATCTGTCCCGTGTCGGTGGTTGGTCGGTGAATGGTGGTGCTGCTTCACGGTGTTGAAAATTTATGTTAAATTTTGATCATAAAATGCAAGCTTTCACAGGCGAACATTTTATTTTATGATATGCGCCAAAATACTACAAGTCAGAGGACAGTGGGGGAAAATGGAGTTTTGAAAAGAATTTTCAAAATGAAATATAAAAAATAGTTTTGGTTTTTTTATGAAACTTTAAAGTGGGCCCATAACAAGGAGATAAATGTGGACCTCATGGTTAAGACAAAATATTCATCACCCCAAATTGAATTCTAAGCCCCCAAAATTGTATTCTAAGCCTTCCAAATTTTTTAGCTTGAGTATAAGTAAGGACTTGCAGTTCAGCCGTTCTGCACTGTCATAATTGCAAGTTTTTTGGTTGGTAGATTAAATTACAATGTCGTTCCCTTTCCTCCCACTGTGCATTTGCTATTCACCGTTTTAAATGTGTCTGCGATCAGTGTAGTCACCCTGTCTGTCCTTTAAGCCATTTGTTAGAATCGTCTCTTCCCTGAACAGGTTCGAACTGTCAGTTCAGCTGTTTGCCAACGTTTTTCTTCTTAATTTAGCCAAATTTTGACAGTTTGGCTCAATGAATTTTGATTTATGCCTAATTTGTTTGGCTTTCGTTTCGTAGTTTTTAGTTTGAATTTCATAAATGCTTTGTTTTGCTTCGGCTTTCGCATGAAACATTTGGTTCGGGAACTTCTTCCGATGGAAGTGCAGTCACGATTTGTTGGGTGATTGGATACAACGAAATGAGCTTTGGATTAGAATTTCTTATTCCTTTCGCAACCCCTCATCCTCGAAGCTATGTATTATTATTAGAAATTAAATGAAAAATTATTTTTTTCATATCTATATTAACAAAATTCGGAAAATTCGTATATATAAATACGAACTCCTATAACTTCCTATATACCCCAATCCTACGCTAAATATTATTTCCAAATTTCAAGATTTCAATTCTACCGGTTTTGAAAAAAACTTAAATAATACCAAATTTGTACAATTTAGTACACATAAGTTCGAATTTCCAAAACTACGTAGATACCTCAGTCCAATAATACAAAAGTAATCTTATTTCCAAATTTCAGCATTCGAGCTCGAAATTGTACCAAATTTAGCACCATTTAGTACTTTTCGTGCACATAAACAAAAATTTCGAAAACTTCCTCCATATCACAATCCGACCCTCCACCAGTAATGTTAATTTCTAATGTCAGGATTCGAGCTCTATCCGGTCCTCCAAATTCAAATTGTACTAAATTTAGTACCGTTTAGTGTCTTTCGTATACATGAGTACACACTTCCAAAACTACCTCCTTACATCACCTCTACTCCTCAACCTTGTTTTCCATACCAAATTTCTAGTTTTTAGCTCTAAACTTTCACATGATACGAAATGGTTCCAAGATGACCCATTACTAGTCTTTTATAGACCAGTGAAAGTCGTACTAAAACGGCACAAACGTTATTATAAGGCACTCAAAATGGTACCCTTGTATTTGAGGAAGCAGTACAGCTAAAACTCTTAAATTTAGAATGAGGTTCACTGATGGAGTGAATGATAGATGTACCTATGGGTTTTCGGAAATTTGCACTTTAAGTGAACGAAAAGTACTAAAATGTACCATTTGGTACCATTTCGTTTCATGTGAACGGTTATAGCTAAAAACTAGAAATTTGGAAGGGGAACCAAGGTTAAGGAGTAGGGTCGATGTAAGAAAGCAATTTTGGCAGTGCATACGAAATGTACTGAACGGTACTAAATTTGGTACAATTTGGATTTGGAGGAGTAGATGGAGCTGGAATCCTGAAATTTGAAATTAACATTACTGGCGCAGTTTAGGATTGAGATATGGAGGTAGTTTTCTATATTTGTACTTATGTGTACGAAATTTATTAAATGCTACTAAATTTGGTACAATTTACATTTTGAAAGAACAGGTAGTGTTGGGATCCTGAAATTTGGAAATAAGATTACTGCCGGAGTGTTGTACTAGGATATTGGGGAAGATTCGAAAATTTGTACTTATATGTACTGAATTTTATACATTTTGGGTTTGGGTGAACCTTTAGAAATGGAATTCTGAAATTTGGAATTAAAATTAGCGTTGGAGTGTAGGATTAGAATTTGAAAATAGTTTTCGAAATTTGTAATTATGTTCTGAAATTTGGCATTAAGATCACTGTTAGTGTATATGGTTGAGATTTGGAGGTGGTTTTGGAAATACGTACTGAAAAGTACTAAATGGTACTAAATTTGGTATTGGGGTTGAGTTGGGATTGAGTTGGAAGTCTAAAATTAGGTGAACATATGGAGCTGGAATCCTGAAATTTGCAATTAAGATGACCGTTGGAAGTGAGAATTGGGATTTGGAGATAGGTTTCGGAATTTGTACTTATGTGCTCAAAAGGTACTAAATGGTACTTAATTTCCTATGGCGTGAACGGATACTGCTTGCGATCTGAAATTTGGCATTAGGATCACTGCTAGTGTGTAGAGTTTAGATCTGGAGGTGGTTTTGGTAATATGTACGAAAAAGTACTAAATGATACCAAATTTTTGTATTTGGGTAAGGGATTGAGTTGGAAGTCTAAAGTGTGGCAATAGGAGGGATATGGGGTAGTTTCGGAAATTTGTACTTATATGTACTAAATTTGGTACAGTTTGGATTTGGGTGAACCTATAGAGCTGGAATCCTGAAATTTGGAGTTAAAATTACCGTTGGAGTGTAGAATTGGGATTTGGAAAAAGTTTTCGAATTTTTCACTTTTGTGCATGAAAGGTACTGAACGGTACTTAATTTGCTATGGCGTGAACGTTTACTGCTTGAAATCTGAAATTTGGCATTAGGATTACTGTTAGTGTATAGGGTTGAGGTCTGGAGGTGGTGTTGGAAATACATACTAAAAAGTACTAAATGGTACTAAATTTAATATTTGGGTAAGGGATTAAGTTAGAAGTGTAAAATTTGGCATTAGGATCACCTTTTGTGCGGTTTGATTGATACCTGGCGGCGGATTTGGATTTGGAGGGACATGGGGGTAGTTTCGGAAATTTGTACTTATATGTACTAAATTTGGCACAATTTGAATTTGGGTGAACCTATAGACTTGGAATCCTGAAATTTGGAATTAAAATGACAGTTGGAAGTGAGGACTGGGATTTGGAGATAGTTTTCGAAATTTATACTTATGTGCTCAAAATGTACTAAATGGTACTAAATTTCGTATGGCGTGAACGGATACTGCTTGAAACCTGAAATTTGGCATTGGGATCACTGCTAGTGTATAGGATTGAAGTCTGGAGGTGGCTTTGGAGAAACGTATTAAAAAGTACTAAATGGTACTAAATTTAGTATTTGGGTAAGGGATTGAGTTGGAAGTCTAAATTTGGCATTAGAATCACCTTTTGTGCGATTTGATTCATACGTAGAGGGGGATTTGGATTTGGAGGTATTTAGGGGTAGTTTCGGAAATTTGTACTTATATGTACTAAATTTGGTACAATTTGGATTTGGGCGAACCTATTGAGCTGGAGTCCTGAAATTTGGAATAAAAATTACTGTTGGAATGTAGGGTTGGGTTTTGGAAATGGTTTTCGAAATTTGTAATTATGTGCTTGAAAGGTACTAAAGGTACTGAATTAACTATGGCGTGAACGGATACTGTTTGAAATCTGAAATTTGGCACTAGGATCACCGTTAGTGTATAGGGTAGAGGTCTGGAGGTGGTTTTGGAGAAACGTACTAAATTTTGTATTTGGGTAAATTTAGTATTTGGGTAGGGGATTGAGTTGAAAGTCCAAAATTTGCCATCAGAAAGACCTTTTGTGCAGTTTGGATACATGACGGGGATTTGGAAATACGCACTAAAAGTATGGAAGGTACTAATTAGTATTAACTTTGCAATTTGGGGAAACAGACCTGGAAATCTGAAATTTGGAGAGATAAAGTCTTCGATGTTTTGTAGGATAGACAAATTAAAGGTTTTTTTTTTTCTAAATTGGAACAATACGTGTACCATAAGTACTAAAATGCATTAAATGTGGTACCATTTGGGATTATGTGAACGGATAGTGTTAGAAACTTGAAATGAGGTATGAGAGGAAATAGGGTTGTTATAATAGGTGGTTTAAGTAGGTGGTTCTAAATGTTTTATAAATTGTATAGGAAAAGATATAGAATAATGTATTTGGGTATTAAGATCACTTCGAAATATGTGCAATTTCTCAGATGTGCTGTAGCATAATTTTATTGTCCACCTAAGCCTACATCCTTCAACCGTCATCTAAATATGAATAGCTTCTTTATGCAGATTTTGCACCGATAAAATTCCCATCGTCACTTATAATTATTCCCATTCGTGTGTGTGTGTGTATGTATGTATAAGGATATGCATATGTATGTATGTACCTCTTCAGTAGAATTCATTCAGTGACTTTTATAGGTTGTTATTTTTTTTTCTTCTTGTTCTACTCCCAATTTTACAGTTTCCACTGGAAAAGGAGTTTCATTCTCGTTCGCTCATCAGAAGATATGGTTTACTGCTGCTGCTTCTGCTGGGAGATCGTTTGGTTTTTATAACCCCAACTGTTGACGATGATGATATCGGTGATGTGGTCCGCCGTCAGGGACTCACTGAACTGAATGGCCCAGTCCGACTGTTAACAGTCTCCAACTGTGTGAAGTGGGTTAATAACAAATTTTATGAGTTTTCAAATGATGCGCTGCGCTGCGCCGCTTTGGTGAGTTTTGATTTCAGTTAAAGTAGGTTTTTTTGCTTTTTTTCACCGGGACATAAAAATATAATCGCTAGGCAAAGTTCTAAAGAAAATCGTAATCGTTTATGGAAAATTGGCATAAAAATACATTTCAAATGAAGTTTTTTTTTTTTTTGTTAAAATAAATAAACATTAAAAAATATTGATTTTTTTAAGTATTTGCCATGGCCAATTGGAAACTCGATATGGGTCTTGTTGGTTCTGGCTTGGATTTGAATGAACAATTAACCTTTTCGACTTGAATTTTTCAATGGCTATATAAAAATTATTAAAGCCTTGTTTTCTGTATCCAATACCCTTTGGGTAGTCATAAATATTCGACCACTTGCTTTCGTTTTATTTATCATTGCCTAAAATGTTTTCTCGTTTTCATTTCAACAGCAGCGAGTGAATGAGTGAAAGAAACTTCAGCATTTCCCCACATTTTGTTTGAAGTAAAAAAAGTAGGAGAGTACTTCATTTTTTAAATGTACCTCTAATATAACTTTTATTTGTCGTTGGTTTTCAAGCTAAAGCGGAGCAATAAATAGTGACCAACTTTGTTGAAGCTGCATATGAAGGTGCCTTTAGGCAAGAAAGGGAAAAAGACGTTAGATTTTACCGAGCCGAACATTTTGGGAAAACTTGATTTAGGCTCGCATCGGATATTCGGAAAATTCTCAAAATGTATATAATGGTTATACCAGCACTTCACATTTTTTTTTCGATGTTCTAAAGCACCAATAATGAACCCGAAATATGAAATTTCAACTGAATTCAAAATTGAAACTGATCTGGTTGGAAATTGGCCCAGAAACCTCTAAAGTACCGAAAATCAGGGGTAGACATCTAAACTTGAACGTTTTTTTTCAAACCCCCTTGGAATATTATCCAAGAATATTGAAAATATCGAGTTCCTATCTTTAATAGAAAAATCGACATAGCACTTTGCGCTGATAATACAGTTTTTGAGGTCTCCCATCAATAATTCTTGTTGAAAAAAATAATATACCCTTTATTTTATGGTGAAGGGTATAAAAATTGTGTCTCAGGGGAGTAGAAGGTAATTTAGTTTAGAGAACTGCAGCGAATCTTCTCCAGAGACAAGCAGTTATGTACGCATATGAGCTGCAAGGAGTTACATCAAGGGATGAGGCGAGCAAAACGAAGCCTAAGATGAAATGATTTTTTCACGAGCTGCATGCTCTTTTTGGTGTTTTGGTCGTCTATGAAAGCACCTATAAAATCAGCCTTCTTTTGGTGAAAAAATTTGGCCTTCAGTTGGTCAACCATTAGCTCGTCCAGAGAGAGAGAGAGAGACAGAGAGAGAGGGGCATCCGCTCGACCAGAGAAAGAGATGGGCTTCAGCTCGAACAGAGACAGAGAGATGCTTCAGCACATCCAGAGAGAGAAGGGGATTTCAGCTCGTCTAGAGAGATGGGCTACAGCTCGTCCAGAGAGAGAAAAGGGTTTCAGCTCGTCTATTGAAGACGGATTTCAGCTCGTCTATTGAAGACGGACTTCAGCTCGTCTATTGAAGACGGGCTTCGCAACTCGTCTATTGAAGACGGGCTTCACAGTTCCTCTATTAAAGGCGGTCTTTACAGATCGTCTATTGAAAACAGGCTTCACAGCTTGTCTAAGAAGACGGGCTTTACAGATCGTCTATTGAAGATAGGCTTCATAGTTTGTCTATAATGACGGGCTTCACAGCTCGTCTATAGAGACGGTCTTCACAGCTCTTCTATAGAGACGGGTTTCACAGCTCGTCTATAAAGATGGGCTTCAGTTGGTCAACTTTCAGCTCGTCCGGAGAAAGAGAAGGACTTCAGACTGTCCAGAGAGATAAGCTCGTCTAAAAACACGGCCTACGGCTTGACTAAAGAGACAGGCCTTCAGCTCGTCTATAAAGATGACTTACGGCTCATCTATAAAAACAGCATACGGCTTGTATATAGTTCTCTTCAGCTTGCCTCTAGAAACTCTCTACAGCTTGGCTCTAGAGACACTCTTCAGCTCTCTTCTAGAGAATTTTTAGCTCGCCTCTTGGGACTCTCCAACTCGCTTCCAGAGACCCTATTAAGATCTCCTCCAGAGATTAATTTCAGCCTGGCTGTAGAGATTCTCTTCTAGAGACTCTCTAGAGACTTTCTTCAGCTCGCCTCTAGAGACTCTCTTCATCTCCCAACCAACTTCACCTCGTCTAGAGGGACTGAATTTTGCCCAAAATTATTTTTTAAGCAGAGGTAATATCGACTCCCCTCAACTCTTTTTGTTGGCGTCTTTGCTAACGTTCTCGTTTGTCAATAACTACTGCAGGGTATATTAAGTTTGTCATGCCGTTTTTAACTCCTCCAACTTTTAGATACTACGGAATGTGGCGAAAATTCTAAGTTGATTTAGCGATGTACGTCAGTCTGTTATAATAACGCTATTTTTCGAAAACATTCAGATAGAAGGCTAACAATTTCCACAGAGGTGTATTTTGCTGGTAGTCAGGTAAAGTAAATGGTATTTTTCGTTTCACGTTTTCGTATAGCCCCAATGTAACGTTATATCCCAATATTCGATATTTTGATAATTTAAGCGACACTATTCACCAAAAATGTTTCAAATTTCGTATTTGAGGTTCGGAAGTGGTACTACAGCCTATGGCAGAAAATTAATAATTATACTGGCCCACGTCTACAGTATCTCGCATATATCGGTTTTCATTTAAACGGTATTTTTTTATACCCTCCACCATATTATGAATCGGAAATATTTCAAATTTGGTATTTGAAGTTTGTAATGGGTACTTCAGCCTATGGCAGAAAATTGTCTATGCAGGTCCAAATTTTGGTATAGCCTCCATACAATGGTACCTCCCGACATTCCGTATTTTGGTGATTTGAGTGACATTATTTACCGGAAATGTTTCAAATTTGGTATTTGAAGTTTGTAATGGGTACTACAGGCAATGACAGAAAATTGTCTGTGCAGGTCCACGTCTTCGTAAAGCCCCCATATAACAGTACCTATCGATATTGATTTTAGTGGCATTATTCACCCAATTTTTTTTATATTCAAGTTTTGCATTTGAATATTGTAATCGCTTATGACAAAAGTTACCTATGCAAGTCCATGTCGTCGTATATACGCTAATAAAACGGCTACATTCGATATTTTTAAAATTTTAGCAGAATTTTTAAAGGATGTTTTGAAATTGCCAAAATGGTGGAGGGCATTAAAAGATCGGCCTGACCGAACTTACAGCTTTTTTACATGTTTAATTTATCAAGTTGCTTCTAAATGGTGGAGGGTATTAAAAGCTCGACCCGGTTGAACTTAGCTGCTTGTTACTTATTATGACTTGATTTCGATCCCTTGTGATTTCTGATTGCCTATAAAGACTCCTGTGACTTTTGGAGTCAAATATGACTCTCGAAATTTCTTTCTCATAATATCCTCGCCGACCTCCATGTCCATATCGCCCTTTGTCCATTTAAAATAGCTATATGTTCCAGGAAAAATGTATTGTCGTGTGTTTTTTTTTGTTGTTTCTGGCTCCAACAACATCGGCAGGATAACAGAAAACAATAAAACAACACACATTGTTAACAAGATAAAGGGCAACAAAAACACGACATTAAAGAACAGCAACAAAAAAAAAAAAAACAGTAAAAAAGTGTTAAACAATGATGAGCGATGATGAATTGACCTGCTGACTCTGCGCCACAAGAGTTTTGTTCAACTACAATTTATAAACATATGCATATTTATTTTGATGTATAAATATTTTGTTGTATTTAAAATGGTTGAGAGGATAACAAGAACAACAACAACCACAATAAAAGAGGATAGCAACAAAGGAGCAAAATGGACAATGTAAAAGGAACAACCTTGTGGATGTATGATCAAATGTTATGACAACAATTAACATGAAGCACACACAATGTAGTACATGTGCGGACCAGGAGGGACGGGCTGGTGAAATGTGGAATAGGTTAAGTTCCATCTTTGAAAAAAAAATATTTTTTGTGGAAGATCCTTGATCCTCATATAATTTGAATCATGGATTGAGAAAAACATTTCCACCAATTTTTTCTTCTAAGAATTAAAAAATATTAGTCGGTTTTTCCGACAGATATATACCCCCAGCCTTGAGTTAGGATTACTCAAACTGTGGACCCTCTAAGGGGGAGGTTCAGAAGCAGTTGGCCAATATTGGTCAATTGGTATCTGACCTAAGACTGATAAAAATATTGCAACGTGCCAGATTTTGACTATATCGACTACTTCCTATACTTTATATGAGATATGTGCAAATTTTAGAAAAAATGGGTGAGGTAACATATATAGCAGACCGAAATATGCCATTTTCATACTTCATCTAACATGGATAAAAATGTTGGTATCGAATATCGAACATTTATATCAAATTTTACGCGAAATCTTAAATGTTGATAAATTATATATATTATATATATATATATTTATATATATATATATATATATATATATATATATATATATATATATATATATATATATATATATATATATTCATATCAGATTTCTGGTTAAGAAAAATACCGGGTGAGATGAAAAAACTGCAACCTGCAACTCGTCCGACAGCTGTTAAAATTATTCCAGTGACAGCTCATTATATTGTTTACAAGCGCACAAAATCATTTTGGTGAGAATTTTCCAGAAAAAAAGTTATTCGTGATGGAATTCCAGCGTGATAGTGTGATTTCTTTATATTTGGCTGGAAAACCACAAGTGGCTATCGTTAGAGCACTCCAGCATTTAAATGTGAATAAATCTTTTGTGTCTCGTACCATTACGCGTTACCGTGATACTGGTAGCGTAGCTCGACGTCAAGGAAGTGGACGGAAGAAAACAGCAACATTGGCGGAAATGGTTCGAAAAATAAAGAAGCGACTTGATCGATACCCGCGTCGCAGTGGCCGAAAAATGGCTCGTGAGCTGAAAATTGAAATTCCAAAAAGTGCAAGAACTTACACCGCAACAGAAAGAAAATAGACTCAAAAGAGCTTATGAGTTGCTTCGCTTGGCTGAAAGTGGTGAATTTGGGTTTCTCCGATGAGAAAACATTCGTTGTCAAACAAAATGATCGTGTTTACTTGCCAAAGAGCTCAGCTGAAAATGTGCACCTTCGGTTGGTCACCAGAACTCAAGCGCCGGCCATGGTTATGGTGTGTGCCGCCATAACAGCCAATGGTCGCTCTCTCCGCTCCGCTCGTATTAATAGATAGTGGCATCAGAATAAATATCGAATATTATCGCGAAAATATTCTGGAGTGTGTAATAAAGCCTTGAGCACGCAAATATTTTGGCCGGAGAACTTAGGCATTCCAACGGGACGCGCCACCCAAGAATGTTGACAAAATAAGGTTCCTCGATTCATTTCCAGCGCACAATAGCCAAAAAATTCTCCGGATGCCAATCCGTTGAACTATTGTGTCTGGAGTATTTTGGAAAGCAATGTTGGCACTAAAAAATACCAAAGTGTCGATCACCTTAAGCAAGCGCTACGTCGGCAATGGGCCAAAATACCGCAGAGAAACATTCGGGCAGCGTGTGACGGTTTCATTGGCCGTTTGAAGGCCATAATACGTGCCAAAGGTTAACAATTCGAATAAATCTAACTTTATTTTAAATTTTGATGCTATATCCGACATTTTTTGCTTTAATTCAATAAAATTTAAAAAAGAAAAATGTAAAAATTATGGCGTTTAACATTGTTGCAGTTTTTTTATCTCACCCTGTATGTGTAAAATTTCAACAGAAGTGGATGCTTATTTCGCCTTCTTTGAGCGTTTTGTTTTCCAAAATCTTAAAACCTATGTGAGGGATGTTCCAGAAGAAATGGTCCGATCTCTACTATCTTTATAAAAGGTCTTGTGTTTATAAAAATATTGAGCTATGCCAAGTCTAAATAAAATCGGATGTTAACTTCACGTTTTAAAAGCTTCATGGATTTTCAAAATGTTGTCCCTCTGTGGTAAAGGTATCAGAAGGTGTGGACCGTTATATCCCATCTTCACAGCAGGTCTTGTGTTGTTAGAAATAATGGGATGTGTGTAATTGAAGACGGTCGGACTCTTACATCACATTTTATAAGAGTTATAATTATTCAAAATTTTGACCCTTTGTGCCGGAGGTGCTTGATGGAGTGGACCGATATTATCCATTTTAGTAACTGACATAGCATTGGTGCAAATATTGGGATTAGAAAGTTTGAGCAGAATTAGGTTATCCTTTCTCTTTCTGTACCGTATTTTTTTTTCAAAATGTTGGCCTTTTTATGAGGGTGTTACCAGAATTAGTTGACCAATATATTCCATCTTCCCATCAGATTTTGTGTTAGTAGAAATTATGGGATGTATATAATATGAAGAGAATCGGATGTTTATTTTGGGGTTTATGAACGTTTTGATTATTCAATACTATGACCCTATGTTGGAGTAGTACCAGAAAAAATGTCCGATCTCTACCATCAATATAACAGATCTTGTGTTTATGGAAATACTAAGATGTACCAAGTCTCAACGGAATCGGATGTTAATTTCGCGTTTTATGAGCTGAATGGATATTCAATAATGTTGACCAGAAGCAGTAGACCGATATATTCCATCTTCACAGCAGATCTTGTGTTTGCAGAAATAATAGGATATGTTAAAAAAAGATAATCGTATGCTTGTTTCGGATTTTATAAACGTTTTGGTTATTCATATTTTTGACCCTTTATGGGGGAGATTCCAGAAGAAATGGTCCGATATCTATCATCTTTATAACAGATCCTGTGTTGATAGAAACATTCATATCTGCCAAGTCTGAGTGTTGATTTCGCGTTTTAAGGGCTTCATGGATTTTCAACATTTTGGTCCTTTGTGGGGAGGTACCGGAAGGAGAGGACTGATATATTTCATCTTCATACCAGACCTCGGATTAATAAAAATATTGTGAGCTGTATAATTTGATGACAATTGGACTTGTACTTGATGGAGTGGACGGATATTGTCCATTTTCGCACCTGACCTAGTACTGATGCAAATACTAGGATTTGCAACGTTGAAGTAAAATCGGATGTTCTTACTCTTTCTGTGCAGTAAAAGTTTTTTTTTTTGGAAAATTTCGACCTTTTGTGAGGGTGTTACCAGAAGGTTTGGGCCGATATATTCCATCTTCATACCAGATCTTGCATTGATAGTAATATTGGGATGTGTGAAATAGGAAGAGAACCGGATGGTTATTTAGGTATTTATGATCATTTTGGTTATTCAAAACATTGACCCTTGTGGGGGAGGTACGAGAAGGATATTGCCCATCTCTGAACCCAACCTAAGTTTGATAATAATATTACGATGTATAAAGTTTGCACCAAATCGGATACTCCCTTCGTGAGTTCTCGTGCGCGGCAGCCAGACATATAGACAGATGGACGGGCGGACAGACATCGGTAGTTCGCCTCCAAAAGTCCAGAAACGGATTTGGTACAAAGAGACTTTGGGTCTAACACGGTTACTTCGATGAGGCACATTTTTGACCGTATCGAATAATATATACCCCCTCCCGCTATATGGCTGAGGATATAGGAATCCTACCTAATATTTGACTTGATCTTTGAGGGGCACTATAATTTCCTTGGAAAAATTACGTCCTTTTGCCTTATAGAACCTCAATGTGATTTCAGTTAATTTCAGTTCAACTATCATGCATAAATATTTCCCTATGACATTTACACATGTATGTGTGGTGCATTACTTGTCCAATGGCCAGGACTGGGGACCCATTTCTCCCATATTTATTATTTGTGATTTTAATTTTCATATTTCTTTTATTCACCGCGCACACACACACACAAAATCGGAATTCGAATCAGAATCGAATAGCAATGATGATGACTATGCCATCAGACAACAACAATGGCCATTGTTATTATCGGTCTTCCCAACTATTGGTATTGGACATAACCTGAAGCTATTAAATAGAGATACATACGAACATGAGTTCCTACAAACATATAGCCCAAGGAATGTACGAAGTACGTTTGTATCTACAACAATTACAGTGGAACCCATTAGAAATGAACGGATACTCTAGTTTTCCCCACAAGCCTTGCATTGACCCCAGGAAACCAACTTTTTATCAATGGTGTCCAGTTGCCAGAATATCCACTGCATATATATGTATGTATATGCCCTCTATATGTGTTCCGGATACATAACATAAAATGCCATCTAACAACGTTTTCTATGCACACAAACACACACACATGCATATGTGTATATGCATACATGGGTGTATTGAATGATCATCCAATCAACAAACACCAATGCAAACGAAATAAAATGAAATTTGAAACAAACACACACGGACACACGGTCACACGGTCACACATCCGCAGTTGGAGCACTTGCATGTCCACACATCCATCGGTGTATGTACATCCGTGTGTGCTTTCATTTCAATATCTATCTATCTGTGTATGTTTGTAACCGAACTGATGTTTTGTGTCCACAGGATACGTGACATACCGGAATTTAATATTGCAACCGTTTCTTTAGTTAGCATCAGTTATTGCATCGATTCGTTGGTTGGTCCATATGGTGACACCGCACACACACACACACACAGTAGGATACTGATTTGAAATTTTTGTTGATATTCTTAGCTTGGTTTTACGAAAAACCAGTAAAGAAAGTCCTAAAGTCGGGCGGGGCAGATTTTATGATACCCTACACCACTTTGCTAATTTAGTAGAGCTCCACATAACAATTACAAGTTTTTATGGGAGAATTCAATCATATACCCTATGATTATAATTATAATTTAAAATTCAAAGAACTAAATATGCCGAAGCTTTTGTAGCTTTTAAATTCGGACTTGTATTGCCCATTTGGTGCAAAATTAATTTGAAATCAGATAAAGATATATATGGGAGCTATATCCAAATCGGAACCGATCTCGATAATATTTGGCAAAGATATTTTTGAGCTGTATTTGATATATTTCCTCAAATATCGTTGTTACGGAGTGCATTTTACGGCTGTGGGTAACAAATATAACAAATCGGATGAACAGTATATATGGGAGCTATAGCTATATCTGAACCGATCTTCACTAAACTTGGCATACTACCTTCTAGACTCAATTCGGTCGTATGTGCCAAATTCCATCCCATTTGGACAAATATTAGACGTTTGGTGCACAATAAAAGGTAAATCGGACGAAGTTATATATGGGAGCTATATCCAAATCTGAACCGATCTCGATAAAATTTAGCAAAGTATTTCTGAGCTGCATTTGATATATTTCCCCAAATATTGTTGTTAGAGAGTGCATATTACGGCCGCGGAGGACTAAAATAACAAATCGGATGAAAAATATATATGGGAGCTATAGCTATATCTGAACCGATTTCGATTAAATTTGGCATACTTATTTTCAGCCCTAATTTGGTTATATGTGCAAAATTCCATAATATTTGGGCTGTTATTACACGTTTGGTGCACAATAAAAGGCAAATCGGACGAAGATATATAAGGGAGCTATATCTAAATTTTGACCGATTATCTCCAATTTCAATAGGGTGCGTCCTTGGGCTTGTTGTTTGGAAAATTTCATCTCAATCGGATAATAAATGCGACCTGCATTTTGTTCACAAGAATATATGGACAGACGGACGGACGGACGGATTGACATGCATAAATCAACTCAGAAAGTGATTCTATGCAGATCATCAAAAGGAACTTTGGGTCTATCTCGTTTCTTTTTGCTGTTACAAACAAATGCACAAAGACATAATACCCTGACCACCTTGTGGTGTAGGGTATAAAAAACAATAAAATAAGCGTATATTGATTTGATACGTTTTTAAGTTACATGATCCAAAATCGGAAAATGAATTATTTGATTTTAAAAATAATAATAATTTGTTATTTTTATTTGATACTAATACAGGTCTTTCTAGGTAGGCAGTACAAATATATTTCATAATCTTTAATTTTGCGAGATAAATTTCTGTTCATTAACTCATTAAATAACCACAATACATAGCTCGTTCGATTGCGAACTCATATCAGGATTCTCAAAATAGTAATAATTTTGCTGTTCCCTAAGTTTTGCCGATTTTTTTACATTTTTAGTAACATGAGGAAAAAGGAAATCTTTTATGGCGACAGTAGTAGAATTCACTGTAGCATTTCAAACTGCAAATGCCAATACGCATGAATTCAGCCGTGAAATGCTGTTAACATTTTTATACCCTCTACCATACTATGGAGGGTATATTAAGTTTGTCGCTCCATTTATAACACCTTGAAATACACATTTTAGACCCCACAAAGTATATATATTCTTGATCAGCATAAAATTCTATGTCGATTTAGCGATGTCCGTCCGTCTGTCCATCTGTGGAAATCACTCTAGCTTCCGAACGAATTGAAATAGATTGATAAATATTGCTCAAATATATGTTATGTCTGCAGGACTTTTGGTATTGAAAATGGGCCATGTAGGTCCACGTTTTGGTATAGTCCCATATAACTGATTATAGCGAATTTCTTCACCGGAAATTTTTCAAATTTGGTATTTGAAGTTTATAATGGATACTACAGCCTAAGACAGAAATTTGTCTGTGCAGGTCCACGTTTTGGTATAGCCCCCATATAACTGTACCTCCCGATATTCGGCATTTTGCTGATTTTAGCGGCATTATTCACCGGAATTGTTTCAAATTTGGTATTTAAAGTTCGTTATGGATACTACAGCATATGACAGAAAATTGTCTGTGCAGGTCCACCTCTTCGTAAAGCGCCTATATAAAAGCTGTAACTTTTATCAAGGACTTCTTTTTGCAACGAAGTTTTAACATCCTATACAGGCTGAGATAAAAGAACTGCATCAAGTGTTAGAATAAGTTTAGATTTGTTCGAATGGGTCATCTTTGGCACGAATTATGGACTTCAAACGGCCAATGGAACCATCACACGCTGTCCGAATATTGCTCTGCGGTATTTTGGCCCATTCCCGGCAAAGCGCTTGCTTGAGGTGATCGACACTTTGGTATTTTTTAGTGCCAACCTTGCTTTCCAAAATACTCCACACACAATAGTCCAACGGATTGGTATCCGGAGATTTTGGTGGTCATTGTGTGCTGGAAATGAAGCGAGGAACCTCATTCTTGGCTGGCGCGTGCTGAGTGCGATGGTGCTGAGTTCTGTTGAAATGTCCAAGGTCTGCGGCCAAAATGTTTGCGTGCTCAAGGCTTTAATACACCCTCCAGAATATTTTCGCCATAACATTCGGTATTTATTCTGTCGATTAATACGAGCGAAGAGCGACCATCGGCTGTTATGGCGCCTACACCATTACCATGGCAAGCGCTTGAGTTCTGTCAGCCAACCGAAGGGGCAGCTGACCTCTTTAGCAAGTAATCACGATCATTTTGTTTGTTTACAAATTGCTGGACAACGAATGTTTTCTCATCGGAGAAAACCAAATTCGGCAGTTCACCACTTTCGGCCAAGCGAAGCAACTCTTTTCTTTCTGTTGCGGTGTAAGTTCATGCACTTATTGTAATTTCAATGGCTTTACCCCGAGCTCATTTTTCAATATTTGCCGAATGGAATATTGCGATATGTTCAGCTCACGAGAAATTTTTGGCCACTGCGACGCGGGATGTCGATCAAGTCGCTTCTTTACTTTTCGAACCATTTCTGCTGATGTTGCTGTTTTTTTCCGTCCACATCCTTGACGTCGGGCTACGCTACCAGTATCACGGTAACGAGCGATGGTACGAGACACAGAAGACTTATTCGCATTTAAATGCTGGAGTGCTCTAACGATAGCCACTTGTGGTTTTCCAGCCAAATATAAAGAAATCGCACTTGAATTCCATCACGAATAATTTTTTTCTGGAAAATTCTCACCAAAATGCTGTTGTACGCTTGTAAACAATATAATGAGCTGTCACTGGAATAATTTAAACCGCTGTCGGACGAGTGACTTTGAAATGACAACAGTCTGAAGTTGGTTGCAGTCTTTTCATCTCAGCCTGTATAGTACATGTTTTCAAATCCACCTACTTCTCTCAAAAGTATATACCAGCAGTGGCCTCTATATTAAATTTCGGAACTTCAGCTCTGCCCCAATACCCAATACCAAATATATTACCACACTCATTCTGAAAGCACCTCCATGTCTCAATTCCAGATACCAATATCCAATTTGATAATTCCAGGCCGATTCCTTCACCCAATTCTAAATTTAGTACCATTTAATACTTTTTCGTACAAATATAGTACGCATTTCGAAACCACCACCAAATCTCAAACACAGATACTATCAGTAATCTAAATATTAAATTTCCGGATTTTATCTCCATCCCATTATCCAATACCAAATATAGTACTATTCATTACTTTTCGTACAATTTTTGTACACATTTCCGAAACCACCTGAATATATCAAGGCTACACATGGACAGCGACACTAATACCAAATTTTATGTTTCAAGCACTATCTGTTCACCCAAGGTCTGGTGTGAAGATGGAACATATCGGTCCACTCTCCCCCACAAAGAGTCGACATTTTGAATATCAATGAAGCACATAAAACGCGAAACTAACATCCGATTTCATTCAGAGTTGACACATCTCAATATTTCTATCACCACAAGATCTGTTATAAGGATGGAAGATATCGGACCAGTCCGTCTGGTACTTCTCCCACAAAGGGAGAATCGTTTTGAATGACCAAAACGATCATAAAATCCAAAAAAGGCATCCGATTCTTTTCATATTTCACACATTCCATTACTTCGACTAACACATGATCTGCTGTGAGAATGAGATATATCGGTGGACACCTTCTGCTACCTCCCCCACAAAGGCTCAAAATTTGGAATATCCATGAAGCTCATAAAACTCGAAATTACCATACGATTGTATTCAGACTTGGTACATCTCACTATTTCCATCAACACAAGATCTGTTATAAAGATGGTAGAGATCGGGTTATTTCTTTTGGTACTCTCTTTAAATATTACTCGCTATATATAAATATTTATAAAATTAGATTCAAATGGATTATAAAATACCACTTAAAATCTTTTAAATATTTCAAATTAAGGGTTATTGAAAGAGCTATAGTTTTTGCCCAACAAATTGAATTTGAATTTAGAGTTCTTAGATAATTTCTATCAAACTCTTCGTTAACTCTCTCCACATTTTGTTTGAGATATATTCCACGACATATGATTAAACAAGAATACTTCTAGACTAACCAACATTGAAAATGACATTGACAGCAGCATCTACGCCTTCACTTGGCCAGAGATAATTTGACGGTACACAGTTTTAAATTTTCCCCAAGAATTCGATATACTCACCATATGACCAAATTAAATACCATTTGATTTTTTTTTTTTTGATTTTAGATAACAATTTTTCTTTATTATTTTTTTTCACTTCTTTGATTTGTTGTTGTTTATGATAAATGTTTTTTTTTTTCATTTTTTTCTGTTTATCGACAACTTTTTTTCTTTCTTTTGCTTCTTCTATATGTTATTTTATATAATAATGGCTTACAGACTAGGCTAACACTAAATTTTGGGGGGTCATTTTTTGTTTTATTTTTGTGTGTGTTTAGGTGATAGGTGGTGGTGTAGGTTGGTGGTGGTTATACTTTATACAAGGGAGCAATGTGCTTTTTAATTGTATTTGTTTTTTGTTATTATTTTATTTATTATATTATGAATTAATTTATATTATTTTGTTTATAATTATATTTAAATAGTTATACATAGATTTTGTTTTCATTTAGCATTCATTCATAACTTCAGACATACTTTATTTATAATCATTCATCATTTTTGCAGCGGGTTAAAGGATGGGTGTGGTAATTTTTTTTATTCTAGGGGGGAGATTTTTTTTAATTTTTTATTTGAAATTAACTCAAAAAAATATTAAAAATAAGAAATGGATAGATTTTGTGGCTGCCAAACACGATCACTTAAAAATTGAATAAAATGCAGAATCTATCTTCTTTTTCAAAAGAATGTGAATGTTGCTTGTTTTTTTGTAATCGTATTTGACTGTTTATACATTTCAAACATAATTTTATAACAAAAATGAATAACAAGTTTGATAATTTAGATAATCAAAATAAAAATTAAGAAAAAAAAAATTATGTTGTTTGACAACACTTCTTTTTAAATTGTTAGTTTAAGATTATTTAGACATTAAGAAAATCAGGGTAAAAATTAATAATTTTTAAGACAAAATATATGCAGTTGTTGATGTTATTACAATTTAATTAATAGCCGAGATTTTTTATAAATTCGTTTAGTTTAGAAGCAACAAATAATAATTAATTGCAGAGTTCATTAAAACACATTTTTTTAAATAAAAAAAACAAATAAATTTTGAAAATATTTGTAAATTTAAAAAAAATTCATTTTCTAATTTGAAAGTTTGGAAAATTTTTACTCAAAATTAAAGGATCAAATTTCCAAATTTTTGAAGTTCACCTAAATACTTGTTTAACTTGTTTGGTCCTCCTCCTCTGGAAAAAATTTAAATTTTTCTGATGCATCAAATTGCAAGAATTAAGACATGAAGAAGGTCGAAGGACCAAAATTTACATGTTATAACCTGTTCAACCGCAATGCCGGATTCAAATCACTTTCAAAATGGAAAAAAAAAAATTTTGAGAATAAGGGAGCAAGCATGTTTGGCATTATTGAAATGGGTTGTGTTCACAAATTAACATGTGCTCTTGTATACCATGACCCTTGATCCAGAGTTAAGGGATATATTTTACTGAGCTGGATTCTTGTTCTATGAAAAAATATTAAAGGACAATATTTTATTTTTTTTCACTTTCATAGATCAGGAATACATCTTGAGAGTTCATATCGGTCATTAGTTCCGTAATTCTATTTTCGACCGGTCCTTCATTTTTGTTTATCCCTACTTTAACTTTAGATTAACTGAAGGATCTTGATGATTCAATGAGGTGCGTATAGATCCGATTGTTCCCTGTTGTGAATAGTTACTTTGAACTCGTTCGTTTTTGAGTGACTCGTTCGTTTCTGAAAATTGCGCAACATGGAGCTAATTTTTTCGAGAGGTTCCCTTCTTCCATCCAGTGACATATTTTGTCTTTACCCCTTGGTAAACATTATCATCGTTCTCCACTAATAAACGAACGTTGTTTTTATAAAAACAACAATAAAGGGATTAAGCCTGACCATTTCGCAACAATAAAATTTTGTCTTTATATAGAAAAAAATATACTTAGTTGGGTCGCAGATTCTTTTCAATGCCTTTTTTGGGTCCAGACTCAATACGAATTGAGGCTACTGTACCACCCGGACTATAATTTTGTCAAAATTAATCGAATTTGTCGGGGCAGCCTTCGCTCTTTGGCCTGCGACGGCCGGTTCTATGTACCGAATTGACTCGAAGGAACAAATCTTCAACCAGGAGCCTTCAACCACCCGAATATATGTTTGTATTCATCCGAGTTCTGTCCTTTAGCTTATTGAGTATTTATTTTGATCTAGTTCATTTCGGATCCAGACAATTCTGATTTTAAAAATTACTCTAAAATTCACTCTTGGACTTCGGATTGGACTCCGATAATCTTTTTGTTTCGAAGATCATGCAAAATATATTTGATCGAATTACCACAAATCTTTTTCTTTCTTGTTCAATTGGCTTTCTATAGGCAAGGAACTAGTTCCTTCGTTCCATCTTTCTTACGTCGATATGGAAAAATTAATAGTTCGATCCCCCCTTCGTTTCTTTCTTGTAAAACGCTTTAAAGAGACCCAATGTTACTGGAACTAGATTAACTAAGGAAGCTAGAAGGATGAATAAGTTGGATTCGATTGCTGTAGTTCCTTTTATGAATGCATTTTTGGAACCACTTCATTTCGGATCCTGACAATTTTGGATTAAAAAGTTAATCTAAAATTACATTATCTTTACTCTTTAAACTTATTGGATTCCGAGAACCATAGTTTTATGTTCGGTTTTCATAATTTTTAGTTTCGAAGATTCCTATCGCAAAACATATATGGTAGAAGGACCAACAATATTTTTTCTTTCTAGTTCAAATGGCTTTTTATAACCAAGGGACTAGTTCCATCGTTTCATCTTTTTCATGTCGTTATGGAAAAATTTAGTCCATGACTCTAATTCAATCGCTCTTTGGGTTCTCTCTTGAAAAAAAAAAAACTCCAAATGAATGAAGATTGAATTAGGTGAACTGAATAAATTAATTCAACTAAAGGAACTTGTCCAAGTAAAGGAACTAGTTTAACTGAAGGAATAAGATGTTTCAAGAATGCAGATCCGGTTCCTCTCGTTATTTTCACTGAATATCTAATTTCAACCAGTTCATTTCAAATTCAGACAACTCTAGCGTGGAGTATAAAAATGTAAGAGTTCAAAGGATTGTAACCCAAAAATGTAATTTATATTCAAAATATTGTTTCTATTCCGAAATATCAGCTTATCATAGCTTTTACTTTTGAAGGACATAAAAAATATATTTGGTCGAAGGACCACAAGCTTTTTTCCCTTCTCGTATTAATAGCTTTCTATGGCTGAGGAACTAATTCCTTTGTTCCACCTTTCTTGTCATTATGCAAAATTGTTCTTCTTACTTCGATCCAGGGCTCTAATTCTATCACTCCATCGTTCACCGAAAATCTTAACAATTGAAAAATAAATTAGATGAACTAAAGGAATAAGTTCAACTAAAGAGCCTAGTTCAAGTAAGGGAACTAGTTCGAGCAAAGGAACTAGCTCAACTTAAGAAACAGGTTCAATTGAAGGAACTAGGAAAAAGAGGCTGGATATGTTTCTTGTAATTGTTCAAGAATTCAAGGGATTCTAACATAAAAATATCATTCCAATTCGAAATATTGTTCCTATTCTGAAATTTGATCAATATTGGAATTTCCAAACTATTAATTTCGAGGGATATAAAAAACATATAGTTCTTGCCGAAGGACCAAAAATCCTTTTTCCATTTCTAGAAACGTCAATTGAAATGCCAGCTGGATAAAGATTACCGGATGGAACATGGCGCAATGACAAGGTGATCCTGCAATGTTTAAAAAGCAGATGATTTATGAACGAAGGACCAAAAAAATAAAGTCGGGGCCTTGGGTTGTAAACTTGCATAAATAATTTCAAATTTTAAAATAAATACATTCTGCAAAATTATGATCATGGCCGAAGGACCAATACACTTCATGTTCGATTTCGATTGATTAAAAAAAAACATGGATTTAGAACTCATTTAAAAAGCAAAATTTTCTCGTTAATATTTTGGATTTTCTTCATTACACACAGACATTGATTGATACATACATGGGCAAAAAATGGGCCGATGGGGGAGGAGGCTTGGTGGATAAGTGTTTGATTTTTTCAAGGTAAAATAAATAAATACATTTGTTTATACTTTATATAAATTCAATTTACAATTGTTTCAATTTGTTTTAAATCGCTCATTTCTTCCTTCTTTTTCTTGGATTTTCAAATTTCTTTTACATGAATTTTTTGTGTGATTTTATGTTTTGTTGTTTTAGTTGCACTTCAGCAATAATATCAAAATTAAGCAGCCATTAATTTGTTGTGGTTGTAGTTGTTGTTTTTGAATTTCTGTTTTTTTAATTTTTCATTAATTGGACTTGTGAATACTTCCATTTCTTGCTCTGGGGAGATTATTGACCTCAGTTGTCCTCAGTGGTTTTTTGATTAATCTTCTTCTTGCTGATGTTGGTATTCGGCCAGGGTCTTTAAAAATAGCAAACGCGTTGCCAACTCTTTTGAATATTACCAAACAAGCGTTTCGTTTTGCATATTTGAGGGTTCACTGAAATTCCCCGCCGACATGAATTCCGGTGATGTTGAACGCGGGCCATTGACTTGTTGAGATTGTTGCTGTTGTTGCTGAGACTGTTGCTGCTGCTGTTGTTGTTGCTGCGCGGCCAATAAATGTTCCGTGGGCGGTTGTGGTCCTCCCGCTGACTGAATATTCATGGGCGGTCCACCAGCCGTTTGACTTAGGAAATTCGAATCAGGCGTCAAGCCAAATTCATTTACCATAGGTATGGGTCCCGTGTGATCCATTGGTCCACCTACAAAAGGTACAATAGCTATCATTAAAATGGTTTAATATATGTGTCACTTGCGGGGGTTGAGAGCTGTGGGGCAGCTCTATTACTTACCGGGTGCATTAAAAGGCATTGGTCCTCCAGGATGGCCGGGAAAGAAGGGACCATCGTGTGGATGAAAATGTGGTCCATAACCGAATTCGAATTTACCCTCGGCAGCGAAATAGGGGAAGCCAGGGCCATCATCCATACCGGGCGAGAGGTTCATGGGGAAACCGCGCATTTTTCGCGCTCCACCAAAGAACGGTGGACGACCCATGCTGGTGATTTGTTTCATGCGGCGTTCTTTTGAGCGTTTGTTTTGAAACCACACCTGGAAAAGGGATGAGAAAAATAAAAAGAATTAGTGGTTTGAAAAAACATTTTGAGGGGAAGTTATAAATTGAGATTTTTTTAAAATTTAAGTAAAATAATTTCCATTGTAGTCATTGAATATATTTTTTTTTTTCATAAAGTGTTCGACCGAAAAAAAACGAAAAAAGCGGCTTGGATAAAAATTTTATAAAATTGAGAATTATTGAAAATTTAAGGAAATTTCAACATCAAAAATTCAAAAATATTCTGGAAAAACTCCAAGACTCAGCACCATCGCACTCAGCACGCGCCACCCAAGAATGGTCAGAAAAATTAATCTAAAAAACAATAAAATCCGTTGAAAATTCTGTTAAAATCTATACGACGACATGGACCTCCATAGGTAACTTTTGTCATGAGCCATTACAATATTTAAATGCGAAACTTAAACAGAAAAAAAAAAAACGGTGAACAATGCAGCTAAAATCATCAAAATGCCGAATATCAGGAGGTATCGTTATATGGGGGCTATAGGAAGACGTGAACCTGCACAGACAATTTTTTGTCTTAGGCTGTAGTATTTATTACCAACTTCAAATACCAAGTTTGAAACAATTCCGGTGAATAATGCCGCTAAAATCATCAAAATACCGAATATCGGGAGGTACCGTTATATGGGGGCTATACCAAGACGTGAACCTGCACGTACAATTTTCTGTCTTAGGCTGTAGTATCCATTACGAACTTCAAATACCAAATTTGAAACAATTCCGGTGAATATTTTCGCTAAAATCATCAAAATACCAAAGGTGCCGGGAGGTACCGTTATATGGGGGCTATACCGAAACGTGGACCTACATGGCCCATTTTCAATACTAAAAGTCCTGCAAACATAATATACATTTGAGTACAATTTCATTAATCTACCTCAATTCGTTCGGAAGCTAGAGTGATTTCCATAGACGCGCAGACGGTCTATCCCGAAGGACATCGCTAAATCGATATAGAATTTTATGCTGATCAAGAATATATATATATACTTTGTGGAGTCTAAAATGTATATTTCGAGGTGTTACAAACGGAATGACAAACTTAATATACCCTCCATACTATGGTAGGGTATAAAAATAGTGGTTTGAATAAAAATGTTGAGGATAAAATGGAAAATCAGGAGTACTGAAAATTTTGGGAAAATGGTTTCCATTTCAAAATATTTTTTTTTCATCATCAAAAATTCAAGATTGTCTATTTTCAATTGAAAAATAAATAATAAATAAATAAATAAAAAATAGTGCTTTAAATAAAAATTTTAAGGACAAGTTATAACTTGAGAATTATTTGAAATTTACAAAAAATGGTTTCGACATTTTTTTGTCATCAAAAATTCAAAATCTTCCACTGTTTAACTCTTTGCCATTGTCTATTTTTATATTTTTGTTATTTTTTCATATTTTTTATTCGAAAAAAATACTTTAAAAAAGTCTATAAAATACAATTGCCATAATTATTGAATAAAAATTAAATTTCTC